>NW_026600274.1:0-250143 GCF_029448725.1 Salvelinus fontinalis
TCCAGCAGTAACAACACTGGTTGATCCTTTTCTCTCCAGCAGTAACAACACTGGTTGCTTTCAATACAGAGTGTTTCCCGCCATTAGGCCGCCATTTTGAAATATTGTGCAATCAGAAAGCATTTTCACAAAAGAGAGAGTGAAACTACACTGCTTGAAAGACCTCTACTGAACCATCTGTGTGTGATAGAACCCGGCATGAATTCAACTTGAATGAAAAAGGCTACGAGAATATAAAGTTATTTTAAATTACAAACCGGGTATTTCGGGTCCTGGATGCTGATTGGCTGAAAGCCGTGGTATATCAGACTGTATATCACGGGCTCTAATTTTCTTGGTAACCATTTTATGATATCAATAAGGTTATGTTGAGGGTTTGTGGTATATGACCAGTATACCACGGCTAATGGGTTTTCACAGAGGGAAGGAATTAAGAAAGGAAACACAAAATGGCACCCCATTTCCTGTGTAAGACACTGCTTTCGACCAGAGCCCTATGAGCACTGGCCTAAAGTAGTCCACTATTTAGGGATTAAGTCGTTATTTCCTACAGACTCCCATATTGTATATTCATTGTTTTACTGGTGTTGACTTGAATCACGTGATGCCACATGATGCCTCGTGTTGTCTTTGTCATGTCCACCTAATAAACAGGTGATTGTTGATAACATGGTTTCAAAATCAATTCAAATCAAATGTTATTGGTCACATGCACATGGTTATCAGATGTTATTGCGAGTGTAGCGAAATGCTTGCGCTTCTAGTTCCGACAGTGCAGTAATATCTAACAAGTCATCTAACAATTCCACAACAACTACCCAATACACACAAATCTAAAGGGATGGAATAAGAATATGTACATATAAATATATGGATGAGCGATGACCGAGAGGCATAGGCAAGATGCAATAGATTGTATAAAATACAGTATACAGTATACATATATGAGATGAGTAATGCAAGAAACGTAAACATTATTAAAGTGGCATTATTAAAGTGACTAGCAATCTATTAAAGTGGCCAATGATTTCAAGTTTGTATGTAGGCAGCAGCCTCTATGTGTTAGTGATGGCTGTTTAACAGTCTGATGGCCTTGAGATTGAAAGATTGTTTCTGTCTCTCCGTCCCAGCTTTGATGCACCTGTACTAACCTCGCCTTCTGGATGATAGCGGGGTGAACAGGCAGTGGCTCAGGTGGTTGTTGTCCCTGATGATCTTTTTGGCCTTCCTATGACATCTGGTGCTGTCAGGTAGTTTGGCCCCGGTGATGCGTTGTGCAGACCTCACCACCCTCTGGAGAGCCCTGCGGTTATGAATGAGTGCAGGGTTAGTCGGAAGGGTGTTTTTAAAATGTTTTATTTTACTATTTTCCCATTTTGTATCACAAAGTATGTTAAGGATTTATATTAAAGTCCAGTTGGTGTCGGTAATGCAACATATTGGATGCCAACCGTCGTTAGATCCCAAAGAAGAAGAAGAAGCAGAATGCGACGTCATCGATCTGCTGCCAGTAGAATTGTGGTCAAAATGTAAACATCAGAAGGAAAATCACAGACTATATGATCAGAGTTATTAAAAGCAGCCAGGTATATTATAAATGCATATATAGACAATTTATATTCGCTTTGCAGATAGGCATAGTCAACAATATAGCTACTAGATGGCTAGGTCCACATGGGTAGCTAGCTAGGTTAGCACATGCTGATCTAGCTACGCTAACGTTTAGCTGCTTTGTACACCGCTATCTAGCTACGCTAACGTTTAGCTTGCTTTGTACACCGCTATCTAGCTACGCTAACGTTTAGCTTGCTTTGTACACCGCTATCTAGCTACGCTAACGTTTAACTTGCTTTGTACACCGCTATCTAGCTAGATCTGTTATAGTGTTCATTGTATACTGTAATATGAGGTTTATTTTCCCAACTTTGCTACACGTTCAAGCTGTGAATGTGTATTTCCAGGATCTGTAAATCGATTGAACTGATTTGGGTCCCCTACACAACGTGAACAGAATAGCTAGCTAAGCTAAGTAGCCAGCTAACTAGCTAAACGGCTAACAGAGCGATGGTCACGTTCCAGGCTTCTTTGTAGACGGCTGCCAGATCTCACAACGCCTGGTGACGTGTTTTAAATATCAGCTAATAATGACATGAAATTACACATGAGTGTTTTGATGTATAAATCTTTTTTTACAGGTACTCTAAAGTCCTGCCATTGACTGCATTGTCGTTGTTGCCACACGAGCAGGACAATATGAATCCGCTCAGTTCAGAGAAGGAAACGTTGATTGATGAAATTGAACAGAGTTTATTCACTTTAACTGTGGACAATTTACGTTACCTGTGTGAACGTCATGGCAACGATGGATTGGAAATTAAAGGGATGAATCATCGCTTATTAAGGCGTAAAGTCATGGAGGAAATGTGGGACAATACGGAGTCAATGAAATCAGAGGAGCAGGGAATGTCTTGGTTACTCCGACTTAAAGAGGACATCAGAAGGATGCTGGAGGATGCTAGTGATGAGGAAATGAGTCCCAGCCAGTCCGAAGATGATGATGATGCTGTAGACTATGAAGAAGAATGTGACAAAGAGGACAGCGATTGGTTGCCTAGCAATGGACTGAAGGCGGAACACTTGAGTTCCAGCCAATCCGATGATGACGCTGCAGACTGCGACAAAGACTGGGACGTGGAGGAAAATGATTGGTTGGCTAGCGATGGGCTGGAAGCAGAGTCAGATCCGGAGAGGCACACTCCAGAGCAGAGAGTAAGACACATGAGTATTTATTTTTCCAGTCATAAAATGATTCCTTGTCCTCCTTCTATAAATGCATTGGAGGAGAAGATTCAAGGTTCATCCTCTTGGAATTTCTCCTCCAATGTTTTTTGAAAAGGAGTCAAGGGTGAGAGGAATCAAGGAAAGACTTTTGAGATCACCTTATGAGAGTATTACCCACCCTGATTAAGTCTGTCTCTTTTTTTAATGATTTCCAGGACAAGCCTCCCCCGCAACCCTCCCCTTTGTCAGAGTGCCCAGGTCGTGCCTTTCCCAGTAGTACCTTACTGCAGGGCCAGAAGAGGGTGTCCGTGCGGCTAGTCGACTGCAGGAAAACACAGGGGCAGAGTGGCCATATAATACACAAGACATCACAGACAGGAGAGAAACCCCACAGCTCGTCTAATGCTGAACAACACAAAACCCTCTCAGGAGACAGGCCTAGCTCCCATATCTGTGATCACTGTGGGAAGAATTTTGCCACAGCAAGAAGTCTACAACTACACATACAGAACCTGAAGAGATTCAGTGATACCGTCACTGCAGAGAAACCACACGTGTGCTCTGAATGCGGAAAGGGATTCTCTCAGGCCTACAGTCTTAAGATACATTGGAGAACTCATACTGGGGAGAAACCGTATGTTTGTTGTCAGTGTGGGAAGGGTTTCACTGAATCTGGAACCTTAAAGAGACACATCAGAACTCACACAGGTGAGAAACCTTTCCACTGCCCTCGTTGTGGGAAGGACTTTATTGAATCTGGGGGTTTGAAGAAACACATCAAAAGAGCTCACCCAGGAGAGGAGGTCGTTGTCCCTCAAAAGAGCGTCCATACAGGAGAGAAACCTTCCCATTTCTCCTCTGACGACTGTGGGATGAGCTTTGCTACCTCACGCGAACAGAGACTACAACGGAGAAAACACACAAGAGAGAAGCTTCGCAGCACGCCTGATGCTAAGCAACGTAAGGAACCCCTCTCAGGAGATGGCTCCCATATCTGTGATCATTGTGGGAAGAGTTTTACCACAGCAAGAAGTCTAAAACTACACCTACAGTACCTGAAGAGATACAGAGATAACTTGACTGGAGAGAAACCACACGTGTGTTCTACATGCGGAAAGGGATTCAGTGAGGCCGGAAGTCTTAAGAGACACCTGAGAACTCATACTGGGGAGAAACCGTATGTCTGCCATCATTGTGGGAAGGACTACAATGATTCTGGAAACTTACAGAAACACATCAGAACCCACACAGGTGAGAAACCTTACCACTGCTTGGATTGTGGGAAGAATTTCCGTGTAAAAATAAGCCTGAAACATCACCAGGAAATTGTTCACACAGAACACCCTCACCGTTGTGGTCAATGTAAGAAGAGTTTCATAACTGCAGAAAGACTGGAATCACACATAAAAACACGACACCCGCCAAGTGATCCTCTGAAGAACCCACACGTGTGCTCTGAATGTGGAAGGGGATTCAGATATGCCGACAATCTTAAAATACACCTGAGAATCCATACTGGGGAGAAACCGTACGTCTGCCCTCGTTGCGGTAAGGATTTTACTCAATCTGGACTCTTACAGAGACACATGAGAACTCACACGGGAGAGAAACCCTATCACTGCTCAGTGTGCGGGATGAAGTTTCGTCATACAATCTCGCTAAAGCAGCACCACCTGAAGAACCACAAGGGGGAGACACTGGGTCCAGTCCGTATGCATCAAGGCCCTCTTCCATGCCCCCACTGTGGGGAGAAGTTCTCTACCAAGGCTCTCCTAAAGGATCACCTGCAGAAGACCCACAACAGCAGAGTCCACTGCCCACAGTGCGACAAGACTTTCTCCACTAAACGTAATTTACTAGTCCACCAGAGGAAACACACTGGAGAGAGGCCTTACCTTTGCCCTCAGTGTGGGAAGAGTTTCTCCCTGACAGGGAGTTTAAAACTTCATCTCCGGATTCATGCTGGTGAGAAGCCTTACCGCTGTACTTACTGTGACAAGAGCTTCACAAGTAAGAGCCACTGCACTCTTCACCTGCGAATCCACACCGGAGAGAAGCCGTACCAATGCCCTGACTGCGGGAGGAGGTTTCGTGATGGGAATGTCTTGAAAAACCACCGTCGGACCCACACAGGAGAGAAACCGTTCCAGTGCCGCATGTGTGATAAAGCCTTTGCTCAGTTGAGCAGTCTGAAGAAACATCAGGAGACACACAGGCAAACTCCGCCTGTCTCTGTCCCAAGACTCCCTAATCCCTACCTACCACACAATCAGCATGTCCCTTATCCCTACCCACATCAGACTCCATTGTAAACTGGTTTACACCTGTCCAATCCCTTATAGATGTGTTTACCACTTCAAGGAGACAAGATGTGAAGGATGTGTTTTTTTAAAGGGGGGTATATTTGATGTTGTAATTGTTTTTAATGGGGACAGGTTAGAAGTAGAGGGGGAGACAGATGAGCAGGGAAGACAGTGAAGAGTAGATGCAGGGATTGAACCCTGGTCTCCAGTGGGGAGGCTGAGGCATAAATAGAGCATCCAGCTGTGTTACCACAAGACTACAGGCTAGGTACTACAGCTGGGACATTAATAAACCCAAAACGATCTACAGCGAACATACCAATCACTTATTGCAGGGCGTTTTGCTCTGTCATTCATTACGATAAATAACCCTTATACTAGAACGTTTCAAATGAAACAAGTTTGTTAATATGGGTGACTGTTAATGGGACAATTCATGGCTAGAACCATCAAACTAGAAGTAGTATTTTTAAAAGGATAATTGATTAAAACTGTGGTGCACGTTGATGTTATAAACGTATTGTTCTATATGTCGTTATCCACGTCAGTTCAAGCAATTTATGGCGATTATGGAGATTTGTGACCATATCGCCCGCAGCTCTACTGTGCATCTCTAAAGTATTGGAACAGAACCCTAGACTTAGAACCCCCGTCGAAACCCCGACCTATCACGCACCCTTTGGCCCTCACCTTTCCATGTTGACAGATCTAGAGGGAGGGATTTGGAACCAGATGACTTGAGGGAATCAAAAGACAAACAGATGGAAATAGAACTCTACAACTGAACAAAAAAGTCCTGTTTCTCCACCCTTTTCCATGAGTGGCACCGTCCCTGACATGGATTTAAAAGCATGGGATTGTTACCAGCATTGGCTGGAGAGAGCTTCCACCATTGTCAAATCCATATCGAGAATAGGAGAATCTCAATTCCTCGCGTCGGCTTCTCAAAACCCATTGGATGAGAAGGTCAGAGGTCCCCTCCGCTCTGACTTTCTTATCCAATGGGTTTTTGAGAAGGAGGCGAGGAGAGAGGACGCTAGGAATCAAAGGCAATTGAGATTCTCCCAAAGTGTGCAAATTTGCACACTTGTGGAGAATCGGGACACCCGCCCATGAAGTAGAACTCGATATAACTGACTTCCTCTCACTGGACCAATGGACAAAGTATTGGATCAGGTGTGTTCTGATTCCAGGTTCTGAAAGACTCGTCTACAAACATTCTAAATGACTCACCGTGGGTAGAATTCCACGGTGGTGCTTCCTGTATATATATTACTGGGAAAGGTATTGCACTTTGTCTGTTTCAAACATCTATTATTATACTCTGCTCACATTCTTGCCTCTGTTTTTTTTTTGTATTAACGGTTGACAGTTAAATCAAATTGTATTGGTCACATACACAGTTTACAGCAGGTATAAGTGAATGTGCTCCCTCAACAATACAGTACATATCAACAATAAGAGTCCAGTCAATAACACGTAGTAGTAGAGATAGTATGGGTAGAAGAGGTAGTATGGGTAGTAGCAGAAGAGGTGGTATGGGTAGTAGTAGTAGAGGTAGTATGGGTAGTAGTATGGGTAGTAGCAGAATATTTAGTATGGGTAGTAGCAGAAGAGGTGGTATGGGTAGTAGCAGAAGAGGTAGTATGGGTAGTAGTAGAAGAGGTAGTATGGGTAGTAGTAGAAGAGGTAGTATGGGTAGTAGTAGAAGAGGTGGTATGGGTAGTAGCAGAAGAGGTAGTATGGGTAGTAGTAGAAGAGGTAGTATGGGTAGTAGTAGTAGAGGTAGTATGGGTAGTAGTAGTAATGGACTGGATGTACACACATAACGTGGATCTAAAGATATGTTGTCCATTTTAAAGGGTGGTTTGCATTTAGTATGTTGTCCATTTTAAAGGGTGGTTTGCAATTACAGCCGAACCTCAACCAGAGTTAATAAAATGGTGACAGTAAACACTGTTGTTGAAGTAATTCTTTATGACCAACAGAAGTATTTGTGCAGAAGGGACGTAGTTTCCTTCTTATAAAATATATCAGCAACAAAACACATAACAGACAGACGAACAAGTGGTGGGAAATATAACATGTCTGAAGAAGATGGCTTCTACCAGTAGTTATTTATTTGGTAAGAATAAAACAAAAGAATGTTTGACAGATACAGATGAAGAGTCAGGTGGTCGTGATTCATTTGGTAGGGACAGATACAGATGAAGAGTCAGGTGGTCGCGATTCATTTGGCAGGGACAGATACAGATGAGGAGTCAGGTGGTCGTGATTCATTTGGCAGGGACAGATACAGATGAAGGCTCAGGTGGTCGTGATTCATTTAGCAGGGACAGATGAGGAGTCAGGTGGTCGTGATTCATTTGGCAGGGACAGATACAGATGAAGAGTCAGGTGGTCGTGATTCATTTGGTAGGGACAGATACAGATGAAGAGTCAGGTGGTCGTGATTCATTTGGAGTCAGGTGGTCGTGATTCATTTGGTAGGGACAGATACATATGAAGAGTCAGGTGGTCGTGATTCATTTGGTAGGGACAGATACAGATGAAGAGTCAGGTGGTCGCGATTCATTTGGCAGGGACAGATACAGATGAATAATCAGGTGGTCGTGATTCATTTGGTAGGGACAGATACAGATGAAGAGTCAGGTGGTCGCGATTCATTTGGCAGGGACAGATACAGATGAATAATCAGGTGGTCGTGATTCATTTGGTAGGGACAGATACAGATGAAGGCTCAGGTGGTCGTGATTCATTTAGCAGGGACAGATGAGGAGTCAGGTGGTCGTGATTCATTTGGCAGGGACAGATACAGGTGAAGAGTCAGGTGGTCGTGATTCATTTGGTAGGGACAGATACAGATGAGGAGTCAGGTGGTCGTGATTCATTTGGTAGGGACAGATACAGATGAAGAGTCAGGTGGTCGTGATTCATTTGGCAGGGACAGATACAGATGAAGAGTCAGGTGGTCGTGATTCATTTGGTAGGGACAGATACAGATGAGGAGTCAGGTGGTCGTGATTCATTTGGTAGGGACAGATACAGATGAAGAGTCAGGTGGTCGTGATTCATTTGGCAGGGACAGATACAGATGAAGAGTCAGGTGGTCGTGATTCATTTGGTAGGGACAGATACAGATGAAGAGTCAGGTGGTCGTGATTCATTTGGTAGGGACAGATACATATGAAGAGTCAGGTGGTCGTGATTCATTTGGTAGGGACAGATACAGATGAAGGCTCAGGTGGTCGTGATTCATTTGGCAGGGACAGATACAGATGAAGAGTCAGGTGGTCGTGATTCATTTGGAGTCAGGTGGTCGTGATTTATTTAGCAGGGACAGATAAAGAGTCAGGTGGTCGTGATTCATTTAGCAGGGACAGATGAAGAGTCAGGTGGTCGTGATTCATTTGGAGTCAGGTGGTCGTGATTCATTTGGCAGGGACAGATGAAGAGTCAGGTGGTCGTGATTCATTTGGCAGCGACAGATACAGATGAGGAGTCAGGTGGTCGTGATTCATTTGGTAGGGACAGATACAGATGAAGAGTCAGGTGGTCGTGATTCCTTTGGTAGGGACAGATACAGATGAGGAGTCAGGTGGTCGTGATTCATTTGGTAGGGACAGATACAGATGAAGAGTCAGGTGGTCGTGATTCATTTGGCAGGGACAGATACAGATGAAGAGTCAGGTGGTCGTGATTCATTTGGCAGGGACAGATACAGATGAAGAGTCAGGTGGTCGTGATTCATTTGGTAGGGACAGATACAGATGAAGAGTCAGGTGGTCGTGATTCATTTGGAGTCAGGTGGTCGTGATTCATTTGGTAGGGACAGATACAGATGAAGAGTCAGGTGGTCGTGATTCATTTGGTAGGGACAGATACAGATGAAGAGTCATTCTACTTAGCACACTCATTTACAGCATCAGTAGTTCTTTGGTCTTTTAAAATAAGAAAATAAAATAATAAACAATGAAAAACATGTGCTTCAGACATTTACAGAGGTATTCCTTTAAATTCCATTGTTTATGTCCTTTTATGTATCATAGGAAATGTAGTAAACCATATATGCAAGTGTAATTAATAACTTTACCATTCTCAAAGGTTTTTTTTTTGTCATTGGAAAACCCTCCTGGTCTTTGTGGTTGAATCTGCGTTTGAAATTCACTGCTCGACTGAGGGACCTTACAGATAATTGTATGTGTGGGGTACAGAGATGAGGTAGTCATTCAAAAACCACGTTAAACACTATTATTGAAAACGGAATGAGACCACGTGACTTATTATGTGACTTGTTAAGCACATTTTTACTCCTGAACTTATTTAGGCTTTCCATAACAAAGGGGTTGAATACTTATTGACTGAAGACATTTCAGCTTTTCATATTTATTCATTTGTAAAAATGTCGAAAGCATAATTCCACTGACATTATGGGGTATTGTGTGTAGGCCAATGACAGAAAATATAAATGTAATCCATTTTAATTTCAGGCTGTACCACAACAAAATGTGGAATAAGTCAAGGGTTGAGAATACTTTCTGAAGGCTCTGTAACTCAAACCAGTCATGACTATGAATGGCTAAATTACTGTCGGACAGTAATAGCTGATTCATGCTTGATCCGTCGATGCTGTCCGGAGGATCTGTATGGAGGGTGTGACGCAATTGCGGAGCCTCCGGAGACGAAATCGAGCGCACCGCATCGCCGTATAACTCCACATTGACACGATTGGTTGAAGGTAGGTGGGGGTGGGAGGTCATGTATAAACAAAAACACACTTCCTTGACAACTTCCTTAACAACAGCTTGGCGAAGCGCAAGAAGAATGGATGGAGCTCCTCCTCACCACTCTGTTATTATTATTACATGTAGGTGGAGCTCCTCCTCACCACTCTGTTATTATTATTACATGTAGGTGGAGCTCCTCCTCACCACTCTGTTATTATTATTACATGTAGGTGGAGCTCCTCCTCACCACTCTGTTATTATTATTACATGTAGGTGGAGCTCCTCCTCATCACTGTTATTATTATTACATGTAGGTGGAGCTCCTCCTCACCACTCTGTTATTATTATTACATGTAGGTGGAGCTCCTCCTCACCACTCTGTTATTATCACATGTAGGTGGAGCTCCTCCTCACCACTCTGTTATTATCACATGTAGGTGGAGCTCCTCCTCACCACTCTGTTATTATTACATGTAGGTGGAGCTCCTCCTCACCACTCTGTTATTATTACATGTAGGTGGAGCTCCTCCTCACCACTCTGTTATTATTACATGTAGGTGGAGCTCCTCCTCACCACTCTGTTATTATTACATGTAGGTGGAGCTCCTCCTCACCACTCTGTTATTATTACATGTAGGTGGAGCTCCTCCTCATCACTCTGTTATTATTACATGTAGGTGGAGCTCCTCCTCACCACTCTGTTATTATTACATGTAGGTGGAGCTCCTCCTCACCACTCTGTTATTATTACATGTAGGTGGAGCTCCTCCTCATCACTCTGTTATTATCACATGTAGGTGGAGCTCCTCCTCACCACTCTGTTATTATTATAACATGTAGGTGAAGCTCCTCCTCATCACTCTGTTATTATTACATGTAGGTGGAGCTCCTCCTCACCACTCTGTTATTATCACATGTAGGTGGAGCTCCTCCTCACCACTCTGTTATTATTATTACATGTAGGTGGAGCTCCTCCTCACCACTCTGTTATTATTATTACATGTAGGTGGAGCTCCTCCTCCTCACCACTCTGTTATTATTATTACATGTAGGTGGAGCTCCTCCTCACCACTCTGTTATTATTATTACATGTAGGTGGAGCTCCTCCTCACCACTCTGTTATTATTATTACATGTAGGTGGAGCTCCTCCTCACCACTCTGTTATTATTACATGAAGGTGGAGCTCCTCCTCACCACTCTATTAATATTATATGTAGGTGGAGCTCCTCCTCACCACTCTGTTATTATTACATGTAGGTGGAGCTCCTCCTCATCACTCTGTTATTATTATTACATGTAGGTGGAGCTCCTCCTCACCACTCTGTTATTATAACATGTAGGTGGAGTTCCTCCTCACCACTCTGTTATTATTACATGTAGGTGGAGCTCCTCCTCACCACTCTGTTATTATTACATGTAGGTGGAGCTCCTCCTCCTCACCACTCTGTTATTATTACATGTAGGTGGAGCTCCTCCTCCTCACCACTCTGTTATTATTATTACATGTAGGTGGAGCTCCTCCTCACCACTCTGTTATTATTATTACATGTAGGTGGAGCTCCTCCTCACCACTCTGTTATTATTACATGTAGGTGGAGCTCCTCCTCACCACTCTGTTATTATTACATGTAGGTGGAGCGCCTCCTCACCACTCTGTTATTATTATTACATGTAGGTGGAGCTCCTCCTCACCACTCTGTTATTATTATTACATGTAGGTGGAGCTCCTCCTCCTCACCACTCTGTTATTATTATTACATGTAGGTGGAGCTCCTCCTCCTCACCACTCTGTTATTATTATTACATGTAGGTGGAGCTCCTCCTCCTCACCACTCTGTTATTATTATAACATGTAGGTGGAGCTCCTCCTCATCACTCTGTTATTATCACATGTAGGTGTAGCTCCTCCTCACCACTCTATTAATATTACATGTAGGTGGAGCTCCTCCTCACCACTCTGTTATTATTACATGTAGGTGGAGCTCCCCCTCACCACTCTGTTATTATTATAACATGTAGGTGGAGCTCCTCCTCACCACTCTGTTATTATTACATGTAGGTGGAGCTCCTCCTCACCACTCTGTTATTATTACATGTAGGTGGAGCTCCTCCTCACCACTCTGTTATTATTACATGTAGGTGGAGCTCCTCCTCACCACTCTGTTATTATTACATGTAGGTGGAGCTCCTCCTCACCACTCTGTTATTATTACATGTAGGTGGAGCTCCTCCTCACCACTCTGTTATTATTACATGTAGGTGGAGCTCCTCCTCACCACTCTGTTATTATTACATGTAGGTGGAGCTCCTCCTCATCACTCTGTTATTATCACATGTAGGTGGAGCTCCTCCTCACCACTCTGTTATTATTATAACATGTAGGTGGAGCTCCTCCTCCTCACCACTCTGTTATTATTATAACATGTAGGTGGAGCTCCTCCTCACCACTCTGTTATTATTATAACATGTAGGTGGAGCTCCTCCTCACCACTCTGTTATTATTATAACATGTAGGTGGAGCTCCTCCTCACCACTCTGTTATTATTATAACATGTAGGTGGAGCTCCTCCTCACCACTCTGTTATTATTATAACATGTAGGTGGAGCTCCTCCTCACCACTCTGTTATTATTATAACATGTAGGTGGAGCTACTCCTCACCATTTCGTTATTATTACATGTAGACCCTACTTTACTTTACTGACTTGATTGTCCCCATGGGGAAATGCTGTTGCAGTGTCATGTACACGTTTAAAGTGGCGTTTAAATACGAAACAAATTGACAATACAACTTTCATAACAGTTACATACCAATAAAACTTGGCAGCTAAAAACTCAATATCAGCACATTCAAGTTTGAACCCCAAAAAACATACAAATCTTTATGGATGGGAGCTGACGGATGGAGGGTCGTCTGAGAAACAGATCAGATGGTACTGAGAGCGGAGGAAGCATTCCTGGTCTCGGAGGGAGCCAGTCAGTCGGAGAGACAGTCAGATCCGCAGCCTCCGCAACGCACCTCACCGTCCCCTGGCGTCGAGTTTGCTCCGGCTTTGTTGATGCTGGTTAGCCACTCCTCTCCACAACCCCACTCTTAAGACACGTCCTGTATACGTGGTGTTTCCTAACGATTACAGATCATTCATTTTTTAATCCCACCTCTCTCTGTAGACCACCCTCTCTTGATTTCCATGGGACATATATATTTTTTTCAACTGTGCTGTGATGCCTTACATAAAATGAAGTCACCGCTTAAGTTAATTTAACCAGCACTGTCCCCCATGGTAGTTTCTTGGGTCTGCCTAATTGCTGTTTAGGTCCTGTGCTTTATATATTTCAGTCTTTCAGACATCCACAGCTGCATTCCTTAATCTTCTATTGTTTATGTCCATTAATGGGAAATGCATAATCAAGATGAACATAACTATGTTGCTGGTGATCAGGAGAGACACTACACAAGTACATTTTTCCTGTCCCATTTGTCAGTTTGGCAGTTGCTTCGGTCTGCCTAACTGCCGTTTAGGTCCTATGGGTTTGCCATCATGTCTCTTCTTGTGTGAATAAAGGTTTGCTCTACAGCTGAAACGCTTCCCACATTCAGTGCACAGGTATGGTTTCTCTCCTGTGTGAACTCTCTGGTGGATTTTGAAAGTTCCTTCTCTACTGTATGTCTTCCCACAGATGGAGCAAAGGTATGGCTTCTCTCCAGTGTGTGTCAGTAAATGACTTTTTAAGTATGCTTTTTTCACGAAACTATTTCCACACACAAGGCAGCTGTAGGGTCTCTCTCCAGTGTGTGTTCGCTGGTGAATTTTAATGTAGCTTTCATTGACGAAACATTTCCCACAGTCAGGGCAAGAGTAAGGCTTCTCGCCAACATGCTGTAACTGGTGGTCTTGGATTTGCCCTTTCTCAGTGAACTCCGCCCCGCAAAGGGAGCATTGGTAAGACGGCTTCTTACTTGTGTGAGTTTTCATGTGTTTTTTTAGTGCTGGTAGAGTTTGGCATATCTCCCCACAATCTATGCAATTATGAAATGTCTTAGCTGTGTGGTTCTTCTGGTGTTGTTCAGGTTCTCCTGATGTAGAGGGACTGTCCTCTCCAGCGGACCACAATTTGGGGTTCAATCCTGCGTGGAGGTCATGATGTGAGAATGTGAAGTCAGTCAAACCAGCATGTACTTCGTGAAGAAGTAAGAAACTCCAATGGAAATGCAATCAAACACTTCCTAGGACATTTTTCTATTTTCAGAACTACTCAACAAAAAAAAAATCTGATAAAACTGTTAAAATTTCAAAACGTGTAATGTCTGAAGTATATTTTTTACACAATAAACTCAAGCTGGCAAACGTTTCCATAGTTACTGCTATGCATAGTTATTACTGGGACAGATGACAAATGTTTCCATAGTTACTGCCATGCATAGTTATTACTGGGACAGATGACAAATGTTTCCATAGTTACTGCTATGCATAGTTATTACAGGGACAGATGACAAACGTTTCCATAGTTACTGCTATGCATAGTTATTACTAGGACAGTAATGTAAGACTTCTTCTCACCTCTGTGTGTTTTCATGTGTGTTTTCAGATTTCCTTTCTGTGTGAATCCCCTGCCGCACACAGAGCAACCGTGAGGTTTCTCTCCTGTGTGTGTTCTCATGTGCCTCTTCAGTTTCATGGCTTCCGATAGTTGTTTTCCACAAACTACACAGTCGTGAGACTTCTTAGCTTTGGGATTCTTCTGGTGTTGTACAGGTATTCCTGACGCAGGAAAAGAAAGATTGGTCGTGTCCGAATACCCCATACTAGTCTACTACATACTTAAAAACGGCACACTCATTTCGGCGTTTGTTCTAGCGGAATTCACACGTGTTTTCCTGACTCACGTGTCTGACCACAGCTGATAATCAGATAAAGTGACGCGCTGTACCAAAATTAACAATAGTGAAGACGTACTATAACACTTTATTTTCCGCATACTATTTAGTACGCTAGGATGGGTATTCGGACACGGCCACCGTGTCGGTTTACTAGTAAAAGGCCAACGTGTTTTTTTTTATTTTTTTAAACGTGAGTTATCACTGGTCACATTCCAGGCTGACTGCATTGCAGACGCATGCCAGACCTCACGACGCATGGATAGGTGATTAACATAAATATTATCATCAAAACACGTCATACGATACGCAATCTGATGCCCGACTGTGCAGTCGATGACACGGCACGCAACCATTGGCTGATGCAATGCAACGTCTGCAATGTACAGTACCAGTCAAAAGTTAGGACACACCTATTCATTCAAGGGTTTTTCATTATTTTTTACTATTTTCTACATTGTAGAATAATAGTGAAAACATCAAAACTATGAAATAACACGTATGGAATCATGTAGTAACCAAAAAAGTGTTTAAAAAAAATCCTAATTTATTTTATATTTGAGATTCTTCAGAGTAGCCACACTTTGTCTTGATGACAGTTTCGTCAAGTGCAGTCGTAAAAACCGTCAAGCACTATGATAAAACTGGCTCTCATGAGGACCGCCACAGGAAAGGAAGACCCAGAGTTACCTCTGCTGCAGAGGATAAGTTCATTAGAGTTACCAGCCTCAGATTGCAGCCCAAATAAATGCTTCACAGAGTTCAAGTAACAGACACATCTCAACATCAACTGTTCAGAGGAGACTACATGAATCAGGTCTTCATTACATTTACATTTACATTTAAGTCATTTAGCAGACGCTCTTATCCAGAGCGACTTACAAGTACATACATTCATACTTTTTTGTACTGGCCCCCCGTGGGAATCGAACCCACAACCCTGGCGTTGCAAGCGCCATGCTCTACCAACTGAGCTATGGTCGAATTGCTGCATAGGAACCACTACTAAAGGACACCAATAAGAAGAAGAGACTTGCTTGGGCCAAGAAACACAAACAATGGACATTAGACCGGTGGAAATGTTTTCTTTGGTCTGATGAGTCCAAATTTGAGATTTTTGGTTCCAACCGCTGTGTCTTTGTGAGACGCAGAGTAGGTGAACAGATGATCTCCGCATGTGTGGTTCCCACCATGGAGAATGAATGAGGTGGTGTGATGGTGCTTTGCTGGTGACACGGTCTGTGATTTATTTAGTATTCAAGGCACACTTAACCAGCATGGCTACCACAGCATTCTGCAGCGATACGCCATCCCATCTGGTTTGTACTTAGTGGGACTATCATTTGCTTTTCAACAGGACAATGACCAAACACACCTCCAGGCTGTGTAAGGGCTATTTGACCAAGAAGGAGAGTGATGGGGTGCTGCATCAGATGACCTGGCCTCCACAATCACCTGACCTCAACCCAATTGAGATGGTTTGGGATGAGTTGGACCGCAGAGTGAAGGAAAAGCAGCCAACAAGTGTTCACCATATGTGGGAACTCCTTCAAGACTGTCGGAATAAGCATTCCAGGAGAAGCTGGTTGAGAGACTGTCAAGAGTGGCCTCCCGGGTGGCGCAGTGGTCTAGGGCACTGTATCGCAGTGCTAGCTGCGCCACCAGAGTCTCTGGGTTCCCGCCCAGGCTCTGTCGCAGCCGGCCGCGACCGGGAGGTCCGTGGGGCGAGGCACAATTGGGCTAGCGTCGTCCGGGTTAGGGAGGGTTTGGCCGGTAGGGATATCCTTGTCTCATCACGCTCCAGCGACTCCTGTGGCGGGCCGGGCGCAGTGCGCGCGAACCAAGGGGTCCAGGTGCACGGTGTTTCCTCCGACACATTGGAGCGGCTGGCTTCCGGGTTGGAGGCGCGCTGTGTTAAAGAAGCAGTGCGGCTTGGTTGGGTTGTGCTTCGGAGGACGCATGGCTTTCGACCTTCGTCTCTCCCGAGCCCGTACGGGAGTTGTAGCAATGAGACAAGATAGTAATTACTAGCGATTGGATACCACAAAAATTGGGGAGAAAAGGGGATCAAATGTATTTTTAAAAAAAAAGAAAAAAAAGAGAGAGACTGTCAAGAGTGTGCAAGTGTAACGGATGTGAAATGGCTAGCTAGTTAGCGGTGGTGCGCGCTAATAGCCTTTCAATCGGTGACGTCACTTGCTCTGAGACCTTGAAGTAGTGGTTCCCCTTGCTCTGCAAGGGCCGCGGCTTTTGTGTAGCGATGGGTAACGATGCTTCGTGGGTGACTGTTGTTCATGTGTACAGAGGGTCCCTGGTTCGCGCCCGGGTCGGGGCGAGGGGACGGACTAAAGTTATACTGTTACACAAAGCTGTCATCCAGTCAAAGGGTGGCTACTTTGAAGAATCTCAAATATAAAACATATTTTGATTTCTTTAACACTTTTTTTGGTTACTACATGATTCAAATGTGTTATTTCATAGTTTTGATGTCTTCACTATTATTCTACAATGTAGAAAATAATAAAAAAATTAAGAAAAACCCTTGAATGAGTAGGTATGTCCAAACTATTGACTGGTGCTGTAGTTGAGTTTTACATGCAACATCACTAATGTTGAGCTGTGGTAAACTTAGTGTGATAAACCATATTGTCAGTCACTCAAATCACTTTGGCTACACTCTAGCAGTCATGGTTTCCCGACATGGCTGCTCACACACAACAATCTCATTATTTAAAAGGATCTCTGTGGCTTTTCACCTGTGTCAACTTTCTGATGATGTGTTTTGAGTAACTCTTTCTGGTAGAACAGCTCTCCACAGACAGACTTGTTGAAGCCTCTCTCTATGTGTGTCCTCTGGTGTAACACGAGGTCATAGGCAGCAGGGAACTCCTGTCCACAGCCAAAGCAGCGGTGAGACGTCGTGGCTGTGTTGTGGTTCTCCTGGTGTTGCTCAGGTTCTCCTGATGTAGAGGTAGTCTCCTCACTGCCGTGGCTGGAGGCAGGACTCATTCCTGTGGAGGAAAATAATAAGGATTTAGTAATAGAGCAAATAGAGGTAACTACCAAAATAAAGGAAACACTTGATTCAATTAGTATTCTGGCTGCTCTGTTAGACCTACAGGTAACTGCCAAAATAAAGGAAACACTTGAGTCAATTAGTATTCTGGCTGCTCTGTTAGACCTACAGGTAACTACCAAAATAAAGGAAACATGAGTAAATTAGTATTCTGGCTACTCTGTTATGTTGTGGAGGTGCATTTACCTGGCATGGGTTAGGTCCAATCAACCCCTTAGAGGACAAGATAAACACCAATCAATACACTGCCATTCTGACTGATCCCCGTCAACCTTTGGTGAATCATTTCTATCCAGATGAGAGTGGTCTCTTCCAGGATGACAATGCTCCCATCCACTAGGCACAAGTGGTCAATGAATAGTTTGATGAGCATGAAAACGATGTAAACCACATGTCATGGCCATCTCAGTCACCAGATCTCAACCCAATTGAACACTTATGGGAGATTCTGGAGCGGGGCCTGAGCCAGCGTTTTCCCACCACCACCATCAACAACAACAACACACCAAATGATGGAATTTATCGTAGAAGAATGGAATGGTGTCGCATCCCTCTAAGAGAGTTGCAGACCCTTGTAGAATTCATGCCAAGGCACATTAAAGATGTTCTGGCTTGTGGCCCAACAGCCAATTAAAACACTTTAGCCAATTAAAACACTTTATGTTGGCGTTTCCTCTTTTTTAGCAGTTACCTGTAGGTCCATTACTCTGGAAACGGAAAGGGGGATACCTAGTCGGTTGTACAACTGAATGCCTTCAACTGAAATGTGTCCTCCGCATTTAACCCAACCCCTATGGTAGTATAGTATAGTGTCCCAAATGGCCCTATGCGGGCTCTGGTCAAAAGTAGTGCACTATGTAGGGAATAGGGTGCCATTTGGGCCCTAGTCAAAAGTAGTGCACTATGTAGGGAATAGGGTACCATTTGGGGTCTATTTTCTATGTTTTTAAAGGCATCCTTTCACCACTACTTACCGAGCTGAAGAGAATCCCAATGACCTAAATCTCCTTCAGAATGTATCAATCCACCTACTTCCTCTTCTTCCTCCCTTTTCTCTTCTTCCTCTTCCTCCTCAGTGTCGTTACTCTCTCTACAGTGTGGGCAGTCATATTTTCCTGCTGAGTCAAGCCCATGCCACAGACAGGGCAGGAGTAAGATTTCTCTCCTGTGTGCACTAGCAGGTGTAGCTTCAAGTTCTTCCTGGATGCAGAACATCGGTAAGGTTTCCCCCCTTGGTGGATCTGTTGGTGTCTGCGTAGTTTATACGGGGTAGGGAACTCCTTTCCACACTCTCTGCAGCCGTGTGTCTTCTTGGATTTGTGTTTGTTGTTGTTTTTGTCCTGTTGTTCAGGTTCTCCTGAGGTAGAACCTACTCACTGTCAGAATGAAGGCTGCAGCTCTCACCTGTCTCTACTGTGGAGATATAGGAAGAGTCCGGTCCGTCTAGCTCCAGTGGGAACATCATTCGAGGCCCAGTTCCAAATAGACCCTACACACTTGTTGAGATCTGATTGGTCAAAGCAGTATGGGGATGATTCCACCTGACCTGTCAGAGGACAAGGTGGAGCTTTTTTCTCAAGTGGGATCTTATTGGACTATCAGCATGAACTAATAAAGCCATCTCTGTCTGCTCACTGGTTGCTGCTACAACTGACCCTTTAATGCTCAAAAGCAATGTCCACAAAGATGATATGTGTTCCAAATGGCACTCTGTTCCCTATACAGCATCAATGTATTGCACTAAAGGGTTGTCATTTGGGACGAAAAACCTTGGTCTTTGTCAGATTATTCTCTCTGTGTCCAGCTACATGGGACAACTATTGAAAGGCATTTGCACACTCACCAGTATTTCTCTGACCCCAAGGTTCATGATCGTCTTCTGGCTCCTCTTTGAATACAATGTTAAAACTTTGGACCATCTCGGGACCCTGGAGTCTGCTGCTCTGATCACCATGGTTACAGTCAGGACTCCGCCATTCTGACTGTTGGTGTTCATCAAACTATAAAAAAGCCAAGGTGAGAGAGCACATCACACATTGTATCAATAATATAAATTGAGCTTTGTTACAGTCCTAACAACTAGCCTAGTTCGGGTTGATAACGTATTATTTTGAGATAAGTTGCTAACCGTCCTGACAACTTATCGACTTATTCAACTATGACAAGTGAAGTTGCTTAGCTAACGTTAACGCGTTAGCTAATTTAGCTAGCTAGTTAACGTTAGCAAACAAATAAGTTACAGTTTGTCTTTTCACCTCGTGCATTGTGAATGCGCTTCAAATATATCAACGAATATGTTGTTGTGCCAGAGTTATTCCAGTCTCTTGCTGTGCTGTGAGGGAGAAATGTTAACTAACGATAGCGCGCTGCTACAACTGGCTAGTATTGTAACGTTAGCTCCTAAACTGGCAGAGGTGGAAATCCCGTGTTTCATAGTTCCATACCTTAACTAGTCCAGCCAGTGAATAATACTTAACGTTACCATAACCGTATCATAAATTATATCTGGTGATATTAGCTGTATGGAACTAGCTACAATGCTTTGAAGTGCGATAAATAAACTGGTTAGTTAACATCAGCTAGCTGCATTACTACTTCCGTGTTTGGTTTACGTCGTCTTCTTGGTGCGCCTTAGTAAATCTAAATCAAATTGCATTGGTCACGTGCACATATTTTGCAGATGTTTTCGCAGGTGCAGTGAAATGCTTATGTTTCTTGCTCGTGCAGTAATACCAAACAGTACAAAACACCCAAAATAAAAATGTGGAAATTAAGAAATATGAGCACGAACAATGTCCGATGCTGGAATGTCAATGTATATATGTTGAGGTGTGTATAGACAGCATATCAATAGAAAAGGTGTGTATAGCAGTAGTAATATAGCATTAGCCTTGGCTAGAATACAGTATATACATACAAAGTGGGTAAAACAGTATGTAAACATTATTTAAGTGGCCAGGTCGCAGTTGTAAATGAGAACTTGTTCTCAACTGGCCTACCTGGTTAAATAAAGGTGAAATAAAATTGATGGGGCAGTGTGTGTCTATAAATGTGTTTTGGTACTTGATTTTGTTGCTTGAAACTCTTTCTACACACAGGGCAGCTGTAGGGTCTTTCTCTAGTGTGAGTTCTCTCGTGACTTCTAAGCCCATTTGAATATTGCTTCCACTGACAAATCTCTTCCCACAGTCAGGGAAGAAGTAAGGCTTCTCTTTAATATGCACTAACTAGTGGTCTTCTAGTTGTCCTTTTCTCAGTGAATGGCTTCCCACAAACAGAGCATTGGTGAGGCTGGTTCTCTCCTTAATGAGTTCTCGTGTCCATCTGTGGAGCTGGTAGGTGAGTCTTCCTAGCTGTGTTGTGCTCCTGGTGCTGTTCCGGTTCTCCTGATGTAGAGGAACTCCTCACCAGGAGACCACAACCTGGGGTTCAGTCCTGCATGGAAGAGGTTAAAGCTGAGATCTAGTTAGCTTTTTACATCAAACTGACAAATTTCATAGTCTGGCTCAGAATAACTTAAATCAGCGTGAGATTATTATTATTCTTATGTAAAATGTGAGATGTGGAATGTCTTTCCATTGTCCGGGGTCTCGGGCTAAGGCTTCTTCTCACCTTTGTGCGTTTCCAGATTTCCTTTCTGTGTGAATCCCCTCCCACACACAGAGCAACAGTGAGGCTTCACTAACCTTCGTGTAACCTTAGTTTATATGAGCAGTTCTTTCCCACACGTTGAACAGTGGTGAGATCTCTTTACCTTCTCCCGGTGGTGGGCAGGTAATCTTATTGTAGAGGGATTCTCCTCAATAGGGTACAAACCAGGGGAGCTCTTCTGCAGGAAAGAAAGACTCTGTGTGAGTTGACGAGTACTCGGTCAAAGGCCAGTGGTTACAATCGGATTCTCTACCCTTGTGCACTCGCACACTCCCCCTCGTGTATTTAAAGGAAGGGATTGGTGTAAAAGGAATATGGTGGAAACTCCCTCTAGCCATGCTTGCACCAATCCAATGGCTTTAAATGCATGAGGGGTCGTGACCAAGTGCACACTTCTGAAAGAGGGTAGAGATAGTAGTGCTGCCAGTGTCAAATCAAATGTTATTTGTCACATGCGCCGAATACTACAGGTGTAGACCTTACAGTGAAATGCTTACTTTACAAGCCCTTAACCAACAATGCAGTTTTAAGAAAAGAAAAAAAAAAGTAACAAATCATTAAAGAGCAGCAGTAAAATAACAATAGCGAGGCTATATACAGGGGGAACCGGTACAGTTGTTTCTTTGATGTGAAGTGTTCCATAATGTAATGATAGTAATGTTGAGCTGTGCTAAACTAAGTGTGATAAACCAGACTTTCAGTCACTCAAAACCACTTACACCTGGGTTGGGGTCAATTTGAGTTTAACTCAATCAAATCAGGAAGTAAACTGACATTCCAATTCAATAATTGAAAGAAAAGGCATCTATTTTCAATGACTTCTCAATAAGTAAAAAAATAAAAGATTATCATAAAAAATAAAAATAAACTTTTTTAAATTTTTCCAATTTACGTTCAAATCACTTCCTGAATTGACTGCTTTCAATTTAAATTGACCCCAACCCTGACTTACAGTTTAGCAGTCATGGTTTCCGTCACAGGTTCTTACACCCAGAATAACATGTAGAATCTCACCTAATCTAATTAAATAGGATCTCTGTGAGTTACACCCAGAATAACATGTAGAATCTCACCTAATCTAATTGAATAGGATCTCTGTGAGTTACACCCAGAATAACATGTGGAATCTCACCTAATCTAATTAAATAGGATATCTGTGAGTTACACCCAGAATAACTTGTAGAATCTCAGCTAATCTAATTGAATAGGATCTCTGTGAGTTACACCCAGAATAACATGTGGAATCTCACCTAATCTAATTGAATAGGATCTCTGTGAGTTACACACAGAATAACATGTAGAATCTCACCTAATCTAATTGAATAGGATCTCTGTGAGTTACACCCAGAATAACATGTGGAATCTCAGCTAATCTAATTGAATAGGATCTCTGTGAGTTACACACAGAATAACATGTAGAATCTCACCTAATGTGAAGAATTTATCTGCACTGCACTGTATGTTAGCTCACTAGCCAGGCAGATTTACAGGAATGATTACATCAATTGTTTAAATTAACTAGACAACTTGTAAATGCAACAAGTAGTAATATTGTATGATATAAAAGCAGTCACAGCTTTCCAAGAAAAAAACCCGGAGACATTTATGGTCTGTTTGCATATATTTTAGAGATTATTTATACAGAACATTTGTATAAAACTTGTATAACAGGTATTTCTAATTATATGACCAATATTTTAGGTTGAATGTAATTTACGACACAATTTCTGATACATCACATGCCCTACTTTTATTTTCCTGCATCAGTAAAAGCAGGAAATGCATCATCTACTGCCGTTCATACCAATTAGACTGGTTTTGTATTTCTCCCTGACCAAGATGGCTGCCATTTTGGCTCCACTATGGAACTTTGAGGGTTTATGGCATAGCCCCTCTTGTAATTTAATAGGATCTCTATGGCGCCAACTAGCTGACGTTAGCTAACCTCATGCATTGTGAATGGACTCGAAATTATCTCGAGAAGGACGCTGTGCCTGGAGGGAAAGACAACAGGTGTCCTAACCAGAATGCTTCTTTATTAATCATGACATGGTTATTATCAGTGAGGAACATTTCACAAGTGGGCTACAAGTCACTGTTGATTTCTTAGCACCATCACAGCATTGATGAAAAATTGACCCCCCAAAAAAAGGGACACTTCCCCCCCTTTTTTGTTGATCATAATATGTTGATTGGTGAGATGAGTGAGAGTTAGCATGATTATCTTACTGATCAGAGATGGCGACAACACAAACACAGCGAGAAGAACTCTACCTATTAAGAGACAAAGTCGCGGTTAATTGTCATAGTACTGGCAGTCCTGTATCTCTGTATCACTCTCCATTTTAGGCACTTTCTTGGACATCTGAGCCCTGGATAAATGCTTTGGCCTGTCCATGGTGGTTAACTGCTTTGGCCTGCCTAACTGGCGGGTCGGTCCGATGGGCTTGGCATCATGTGTCCGCTGGTGCTGCCGGAGCCCTTGTTTACGGACAAAGCTCTTGCCGCATTCGATGCACTCGTGGGGTTTCTCTCCTGTATGTGTTCTGAGGTGGACTTTGAGGTCAAATTCTCTGGAGTAAGTCTTGCCACACACAGGGCAGATGAAACACTTTTCTCCCGAGTGAGATCTCATGTGTTTGTGTAGTTCTGGGAGGTTTGAGTATTCCTCGCCACACACTAGGCAGCCGTGAGATGTGACGGCCGTGTGGTTCTCCTGGTGTTGTTCAGCTTCTCCCGATGTACAGGGACTCCCCTCACCAGTGGACCAGGAGCTGGGATAGTCTCCTGTGGGAAAGAAACAGTGTGCAAATCTGAGCTGTTTCAGATATCCTATTTCCTAGTTTTAAAATGTAATTTAATGCCCTATTTGTTTTAATTCCACTTTGTTTTTTCTCTCTCTCTGTAGCCCACACACTATTTGTAGCTTGCAAACCAGGGTCATACGACTTCCATTAATGTGTTACATGCAACGTGCTAAATGTTAAGCAGTTAGGAGTGTAGGCTGTTGTCGTCAATCATGATTAATCAATAATAATAAATCAATGACAGCATAAAGTGCTCACCTGTGTGCACTTTCTGATGCGTTTTTAAATTTCCTTTCTGCGTGAAACTCATCCCACACACAGAGCACTGGTAAGGCCTCTCTCCTGTGTGTGTTCTCATGTGTCTGTCCAGGTAATATGTTTGAGGGAACTCCTTCCCACAGTCTGGGCATCTGTGAGTCTCCTTAGCTCTCCTCTGTCGGTGTTCAAGTTCTCTTGATACAGAGGAACTCAAGTCCCCTTCAGAACAGTGAAGCCGCTGATGAATCTTCAGATAGCCTTTCTGAGTGAAACTCTTTCCACAGACTGAGCAAGGATGTTTCTCTCCGGCGTGCGACTTCTCGTGTGTTGTCAAATTTCCTTTTTGAGTAAAACTCTTCTCACACAGAGAGCAAGAGAAA
Organism: Salvelinus fontinalis; assembly: GCF_029448725.1. Lineage (NCBI taxonomy): Eukaryota > Metazoa > Chordata > Actinopteri > Salmoniformes > Salmonidae > Salvelinus > Salvelinus fontinalis. The sequence continues at coordinate 24,863 of NW_026600274.1, forward strand.
GGCTTCTCTCCTGTGTGGGATCGCTGGTGTACTTTCAGTAATGCTTTATGAGTAAAAGTCTTCTTACACACACAGCAGGCGTAAGGCTTGTCGCCAGCGTTTGTCTTCAAGTGAACCTCCAGAACATTCTTTGAAGAGAACTCTTGTCCACAACAGCAGCCAATCTTGTCATCCGGGTCTGTTTTAATCTGTTCAGAATGTTTCTTCTGGTGGTGGTATCTCAAACTACATTGATGAGTGAAGCCCTTCCCACACTCAGAGCAGGTATAAGGCTTCTCTCCTGTGTGGGTTCTCATGTGTATTTGTAGTGCCGATAATGTCTGGCAGTGTTTCCCACAATCTGGGCATGAGTGGGTCTTTTTCTGCCTCGTTCTGCATTTCATCTGGTGTTGCTCAGGTTCTCCTGATGTAGAGGGTCTCTCCCTGGCTGCAGAGTGATGGCTGGGACTCTCTCCTGTGGGGATGAGACAGGACAGATATAGTCAGTGAGACGGAGTCAGGTTCTCCTGATGTAGAGGGTCTCTCCCCGCCTGCAGAGTGATGGCTGGGACTCTCTCCTGTGGGGATGAGACAGGACAGATATAGTCAGTGAGACTGAGTCAGGTTCTCCTGATGTAGAGGGTCTCTCCCCAGCTGCAGAGTGATGGCTGGGACTCCTGTGGGGATGAGACAGGACAGATATAGTCAGTGAGACTGAGTCAGGTTCTCCTGATGTAGAGGGTCTCTCCCCGCCTGCAGAGTGATGGCTGGGACTGAGTCTAAGTTTACTGTACATACCTACTGGGTTTCTCCATTGTTTTACACCACCTCCTGTGCTACTCTCATTCAGATTTAGGGCAACATACATGAGTCCCAAATCATGCCTCCCTATTTCCCTATATAGTGCACCACTTTTGATTAGAGTCCGGTGGACAATAGAGAGCCTGGCTCCAGCTACCCACCTGTATTATCTAGTTCCCAGTCTTCTTCTTCTTTGACTACGATATTAAATGTTGGTGTTTCACTGTTGATGTCCAGACTCACAGTAACCCTCTCCCGACCCTGCGCTGTGTCTTTCTGATCACCATGGTTACTGTCCTCCTGGTCACTGTCAGGACCCGGGGACACAGTGGGTTGGGGTTCAGTGGAGCAGGATGGAGACGGGCTGGACGGGTCTTCAGAGTCCTATATGATGAAGAGTGACAGCTCAGTTTTCACAACAAGCTTCATTATGAAAGATGGACTCAGCAATATGACACCATCCTTAACAGCAAGGCAACGTCTCTGCTTGTTATAGAAATGACCATTTCTCAGTAAAGAAACCGTTCCAACTAAATATACCTGGTTTAAAAACGATCAATCAATGCAAACCAAATTACAGCAGCTAATTTTCATTTCACCTAGCGCTGGCCAGTTACCTTATGTTAGCTAACGTTAGATACCTACTAGAAAACAAAACCACATCATCAAGCAACAACAACGTAGTTAGCTAGTACTGCTGTTGCTAGCATGCGTTGTACTCTACAAAATACTGAGCAACTTGACTTGCAAGCTAGCCGCACCATTTGGTATAGCAACAAACGAGCAGTTTGCAGAGCAGAAAAGTGATGTGGCTAGCACACGTTCAGATTAGTACCTCTTCCATTGTAAATCAATCCCTTAGCTAGCTAGCTAACTGATAAATTAGATATAAATCTAGTTTAGTTTTAATTTATGATGACTGCCAATTTTGTTGGTCGTAACCTCGCGTCTCGTTGGATGTAGGCTGGGAAATACCAACACCTGAGAATATTTAATCTAAAGTTACTGTATTATTTTTACAAATAGCTATGCTAACGTTACAATGTACATTTAAATAAACTGGTAAATAAACTGTCAAACTCTCTTTGGCTTCGTACTTCCGGTTTAGGTTGTCTTTTGAGTGTGCATTAGCGCCGAAATGCGGTCTGGAAGTTAAAGGCAATAGATTACAGATCTCTTGCAGTGGTGCAACGTACTTAAGTCAAAATACTTTGAGGTACTACATAAGTAGTTTTGGGGGGGTATCTGTACTTTACATTTTCGACAACTTTTTACTCCAAATAATGTACTTTTTACTCCATACATTTTCCCTGACACCCAAAAGTACCCATTACATTTCGAATGCTAGCGGGACAGGAAAATGTTTCAATACACGCATGTATCAAGATAACATCCCTGGTCATTCCTACTGCCTCTGATCTGGCAGACTCACTAAACACAAATATGTTGTAAAATATGTCTGAGTGTTGGAGTAAAACTGTTGAGTAAATGAGGGATACAAATTATGTTATGGTGTAGGATGCATTTTCCTGGCATGGTTTTGGGAAACGCTGCCTTCGAGCACGTGTCAAACTCATTCCGCGGAGGGCCGAGTGTCTGCAGGTTTTCGCTCCACCCTTGTACTTGATTGACGAATAAAGGCCACTCTTTAGTAAGGATCTCTGTCTTAATTGAAAGGAAAAAAACAAATACCTGCAAACACTCGTCCCTCATTACAGCCAATTTGAGTGATCACCCTAAACCAGGGCTCTCCAACACTGTTCCTGGGGAGCTACCGTACTGTAGGTTATAAACAGGGCTCTCCAACACTGTTCCTGTGAAGCTGCCCTCCTGTAGGTTTAAACCAAGGCTCTCCAACACTGTTCCTGTGAAGCTGCCGTCCTGTAGGTTTAAACCAAGGCTCTCCAACACTGTTCCATCCTGTAGGTTTAAACCACGGCTCTCCAACCCTGTTCCTGGGGAGCTACCGTCCTGTAGGTTATAAACAGGGCTCTCCAACACCGTCCTGTATGTTTAAACCAGGGCTCTCCAACACTGTTCCTGTGAAGCTACCGTCCTGTAGGTTTAAACCAGGGCTCTCCAACCCTGTTCCTGGGGAGCTACCGTCCTGTAGGTTATAAACAGGGCTCTCCAACACTGTTCCATCCTGTAGGTTTAAACCAGGCCTCTCCAACACTGTTCCGTCCTGTAGGTTTAAAGCAGGCCTCTCCAACACTGTTCCATCCTGTAGGTTTAAACCAGGCCTCTCCAACACTGTTCCGTCCTGTAGGTTTAAAGCAGGCCTCTCCAACACTGTTCCGTCCTGTAGGTTTAAAGCAGGCCTCTCCAACACTGTTCCGTCCTGTAGGTTTAAACCAGGCCTCTCCAACACTGTTCCATCCTGTAGGTTTAAACCAGGCCTCTCCAACACTGTTCCATCCTGTAGGTTTAAAGCAGGCCTCTCCAACACTGTTCCTGGGGAGCTACCATCCTGTAGGTTTAAAGCAGGCCTCTCCAACACTGTTCCATCCTGTAGGTTTAAAGCAGGCCTCTCCAACACTGTTCCATCCTGTAGGTTTAAAGCAGGCCTCTCCAACACTGTTCCATCCTGTAGGTTTAAACCAGGCCTCTCCAACACTGTTCCTGGGGAGCTACCGTCCTGTAGGTTTAAAGCAGGCTTCTCCACACTGTTCCATCCTGTAGGTTTCAACCAGGACTCTACAACACTGTTCCATCCTGTAGGTTTTTGCTACAACCTTCATGTAGCGCACCTGATTCTAATAATTAGCTGGTTGATGAGTTGATTCTAATAATTAGCTGATTGATGAGCTGAATCTGGTTAGTTACAACTGGGGTTGGCGCGAAACATGTAGGAGGGTTGCTCTCCAGGAACAAGGTTGGAGATCCCTGGCTGAAACCCGTTTCCTTTATTCTGGCAGTTACCTGTAGCTGTCTGACCGCTTCTGAAATCAAATGTTTTATAGACCCCTTTCTGTTTGCAAACATTCCCGCAAGTTGGTGGAAGAACAAGGGGGAGTTCTTATAGAATGCCAGCAAAAAAAGCCTCTATTTACATGTTGCTTATGAGTGCATTTCACACTACTATTGGATTATACTTGGATTTTAAGGCTCGTATGAATGTCCTGCTTAATATGTTTGTGTCATCACAAATCAACTGCATTATACTTAAACACTTAAACTAGTCAAATGTATTTTTGGCTAGCTTTTGCGACTGGCTATAATCAATGAGCGTTAGCATTCTAGCTAACAACTGCTACATCCAAAATAGTTATTTTGCAAAGATCACAACCAAATATAATCTTAGCGACTGTTCAAGAAAGAATCAAAACATCATTGTAAGCCTATAAGAACCCCAAAAAGTGTATTTTGTTTAGAAGTAATAAGAACGTCAATCTAGGCTATGTTGAATGGCTTTCTTACTGCCTCCGAAAGAGTCGCGCATCTGTGACGTCAGTGTGTCCTGGATAAGGGTAATAAAGGAGAGACGTTTTCCCCCAAATGTTCATTTATTAGACCATGGCGTTATATGAAATGCAAGTCATTTCTTAGTATCATGATAGCTTCAATAAGTAAAATAAGATATATGAAATAAAATGCAAAGGATTACATAGTATGATTATCTTACACAACACAGTGGACTCTATTGTACTGATCACAACAACACACACACACACAAATACGTGAGTGCATACAGACGTGCGCACACACCAGAAAGAAGAACGATTCTGTAGTCATGAGGCATTGTGGGTGTCCAAAATAGCACCCTATTCCCTATATAGTGCACTACATTTCAGCAGAGCCCTTAAGGTTCCCATATGGGCCCTGGTCAAAAGTAGTGCATTATATAGGGAATAGGGTGCCAATTGGGATGAAGTTATGGACCCAGCCCCATGTTTAAAGGTGCCAGTACTGCCAGTGTCCTCTCTCCATCTGCGGTAAGGGCATGAGTCTCTCATATTTACATTGATGTATGTATTTTTTTCTTAGCTCTTCCTACCCTGGGTGATTGGTTAGACCTTCCACCACTAGAGCCCACCCTGGGTGGTCTGCCTAAATGGCGGGTCGGTCCCATGGGCTTAGGAGCATGTGACCGCTGGTGTTGTTGGAGATTGTTTTTCCGGACGTAGGCCTTCCCGCAGTCATAGCACTGGTACGGTCTCTCTCCTGTGTGCGTTCTGAGGTGGACTCGGAGGTCGTATTCCCGGGTGTAAGTCTTGCCACATTCAGGGCAGAGATAGTGTTTTTCTCCCCTGGGGGACATGGTGGGTTTCTGTGCTGACGGGAGGTGGTGGCTTACCTCCCTCTGTGGTGCCGGATGGTTGTGGGTTTGTGGTGCCGGTAGGTTGTGGGTTTGTGGTGCCGGATGATTGTGGGTTTGTGGTGCCGGTAGATTGTGGGTTTGTGGTGCCGGATGATTGTGGGTTTGTGGTGCCGGATGATTGTGGGTTTGTGGTGCCGGTAGATTGTGGGTTTGTGGTGCCGGTAGATTGTGGGTTTGTGGTGCCGGTAGATTGTGGGTTTGTGGTGCCGGTAGATTGTGGGTTTGTGGTGCCGGTAGATTGTGGGTTTGTGGTGCCGGTAGATTGTGGGTTTGTGGTGCCGGATGATTGTGGGTTTGTGGTGCCGGATGATTGTGGGTTTGTGGTGCCGGATGATTGTGGGTTTGTGGTGCCGGATGATTGTGGGTTTGTGGTGCCGGATGATTGTGGGTTTGTGGTGCCGGATGATTGTGGGTTTGTGGTGCCGGATGATTGTGGGTTTGTGGTGCCGGATGATTGTGGGTTTGTGGTGCCGGATGATTGTGGGTTTGTGGTGCCGGTAGATTGTGGGTTTGTGGTGCCGGTAGTTTGTGGGTTTGTGGTGCCGGTAGATTGTGGGTTTGTGGTGCCGGTAGTTTGTGGGTTTGTGGTGCCGGTAGTTTGTGGGTTTGTGCTGCCGGTAGGTTGTGGGTTCCCTCCTTGCCAATCTGATTCAGGCAGTGTTGTGGTTTCCCAACATCATGTCTGTTGTCCGGAGGTTGTTTCGCTGCTTCTGAAGAAGTCGTCCTCATGTCCATGTCAGGCAGCAAACTGGGATCCCTGCCTGCATGACAGACATACGGACGGAGCGACAGACACAAGGCAACAATGTTATTGTTAAGGTGTGGATGAGTATACTAAGTCATGGTTTACGTGTTGTTTTAAACAACATGGTTTTGATCACTGACAGTTTGCTAGTCGTCCATCAGGATGGATTCAAGGTAAAGGAGGACACTCACCTGTGTGCACTTTAAAATGCGTTTTGAGATTCCCTTTCTGGTTGAACCTCATCCCACACACAGAGCACTGGTAAGGCCTCTCCCCTGTGTGTGTTCTCATGTGTCTCTCCAGTTTGTTTGCTTGTGTGAACTCCTTCCCACAGTCCGGACACTTGTGAAATCTCTTTGGTCGCCGTCGTTCCTCTCCCCCAGAACAATTGAATCGCTCGTGGGTCATCAGGAGTCCTTTACTGATGAAGCCCTTGCCACACTCAGAGCAGAGGTAAGGCATCTCTCCTGTGTGTGTTCGTTCGTGGACTTTTAACGTATACTTACTAGAGCAGGTCCGTCCGCACACAGAGCACAGGGGCTTCTCCTCAGTGTGTGTTCGCTCGTGGGCTTTCCAAGCCGGTTTGTGATAGTAACCCTTGCCACAGAAAGAGCAAGAGTAAGGCATCTCTCCTGTATGGGATCTCTGGTGTTCTTTTAATGATTCTTTATTGAACCTCTTGCCACACACACAGCAGGTGTAAGGCTTGGCTCCAGTGTCCGTCTTCAAGTGAACCTCCAGAACGCACTTTGAGGAGAACTCTTGTCCACAGCAGCAGGTCATCTTCTCATTCGGGTCTGTTTTAACCTGTTCAGAATTCCTCTTTTGGTGGTATCTCAAACTACATTGATGAGCGAAGCCCTTCCCACACTCAGAGCAGGTATAAGGCTTCTCTCCTGTGTGTGTTCGCTGGTGTGTTTTCAAAGCTTGTCTAATAATGAACGTTTTCTCACACACAAAGCAAGCGTAAGGCTTCTCTCCTGTGTGGGTTCTCATGTGTATTTGTAGTGCCGATAATGTCTGGCAGTGTTTCCCACAATCTGGGCATGAGTGGGTCTTTTTCTGCCTCGTTCTGCATTTCATCTGGTGTTGCTCAGGTTCTCCTGATGTAGAGGGTCTCTCCCTGGCTGCAGAGTGATGGCTGGGACTTTCTCCTGTGTGGATGAGACAGGACAGATATAGTCAGTGAGACTGAGTCAGGTTCTCCTGATGTAGAGGGTCTCTCCCCAGCTGCAGAGTGATGGCTGGGACTCTCCTGTGGGGATGAGACAGGACAGATATAGTCAGTGAGACGGAGTCAGGTTCTCCTGATGTAGAGGGTCTCTCCCCAGCTGCAGAGTGATGGCTGGGAATCCTGTGGGGATGAGACAGGACAGATATAGTCAGTGAGACGGAGTCAGGTTCTCCTGATGTAGAGGGTCTCTCCCTGGCTGCAGAGTGATGGCTGGGACTCTCTCCTGTGGGGATGAGACAGGACAGATATAGTCAGTGAGACTGAGTCAGGTTCTCCTGATGTAGAGGGTCTCTCCCCAGCTGCAGAGTGATGGCTGGGAATCCTGTGGGGATGAGACAGGACAGATATAGTCAGTGAGACGGAGTCAGGTTCTCCTGATGTAGAGGGTCTCTCCCTGGCTGCAGAGTGATGGCTGGGACTCTCTCCTGTGGGGATGAGACAGGACAGATATAGTCAGTGAGACTGAGTCAGGTTCTCCTGATGTAGAGGGTCTCTCCCCGCCTGCAGAGTGATGGCTGGGACTCTCTCCTGTGGGGATGAGACAGGACAGATATAGTCAGTGAGACGGAGTCAGGTTCTCCTGATGTAGAGGGTCTCTCCCCAGCTGCAGAGTGATGGCTGGGAATCCTGTGGGGATGAGACAGGACAGATATAGTCAGTGAGACGGAGTCAGGTTCTCCTGATGTAGAGGGTCTCTCCCCAGCTGCAGAGTGATGGCTGGGAATCCTGTGGGGATGAGACAGGACAGATATAGTCAGTGAGACGGAGTCAGGTTCTCCTGATGTAGAGGGTCTCTCCCCAGCTGCAGAGTGATGGCTGGGAATCCTGTGGGGATGAGACAGGACAGATATAGTCAGTGAGACTGAGTCAGACTCAATGTGCATATGCATACCTACCGGGTTTCTCCCTTATTTTACAATATCTCCTGTGCTTCTCCTGTTGTAGAATTTATGGCAAAGCTATCCAAGACAGCACCCTATAAAGTGCACTAATTTTGACCATAGCCATAGGGTTCTGGTCAAGAGTAGTAGACTATATAGGGAATAGGGTGCCATTCTGGTCAACAGTAGTGCACTATATAGGGAATAGGATGCCATTCTGGTCAACAGTAGTGCACTATATAGGGAATAGGATGCCATTCTGGTCTACAGTAGTGCACTATAAAGGGAATAGGGTGCCATTCTGGTCTACAGTAGTGCACTTTAAAGGGAATAGCATACCCTTTGGGACTCATCCCAAGTTAGCCTTGCTCCAGCTACCCACCTGTATTATCTAGTTCCCAGTCTTCTTCTTCTTTGACTACGATATTAAATGTTGGTGTTTCACTGTTGATGTCCAGACTCACAGTAACCCTCTCCTGACCCTGCGCTGTGTCTTTCTGATCACCATGGTTACTGTCCTCCTGGTCACCATGGTTCCTGTCAGGACCCGGGGACACAGTGGGTTGGGGTTCAGTGGAGCAGGATGGAGACGGGCTGGACCGGTCTTCAGAATCCTATATGATGAAGAGTGACAGCTCAGTTTTAACAGCACACTAGCTAGTTCCATTATTTAATATGTAGATTTAGCAATATGACACCATCCTAAATAGCAAGGCAATTGTTTTGTTTGCTTGTTATGAAAAAAGACTACTTCTCTTTGAAATAAACCTTTCCAGCTAAGTATAACTGGTTTAGGAACTTATCAGTGGAGAAGGTGGAAAGCTTCAAGTTCCTCGGCGTACACATCCCTGACAATCTGAAATGGTCCACCCACACAGACAGTGTGGTGAAAAAGGCACAACAGCACCTCTTCAACCTCAGGAGGCTGAAGAAATGTGTCTTGGCCCCCGAAGACACTAATAAACTTTTACAGATGCACAATTGAGAGCATCCTGTCGAGCTGTATCACCGCCTGGTCCGGCAACTGCACCGCCCGCAACCGCAGGGCTCTCCAGAGGGTGGTGCGGTCTACCCAACGCGTCACCAGGGGCACACTGCCTGCTCTCCAGGACACTTACAGCGCCCGATGTCACATGAAGGCCATAAAGATAATCAACCACCCGAGCCACGGCCTGTTCACCCCGCTATCATCCAGAAGGCAAGGTTAGTACAGCTGCATCAAAGTTGGACAGGTAGGCTGAAAAACAGCTTCTATCTCAAGACCATCCGACTTTTAAATAGCCATCACTAGATGACTTCCACCCGGTTACTCAACCCTGCACCTTAGAGGCTGCTGCCCTATATACACGGACATGGAACACTGGTCACTTTAAAAATGTTTACATTCTGCTTTAGTCTTATGTATATACTGTATTCTATTCTTCTTTATTTTAGTCAATGCCACTCCGACATTGCTCGTCCTAATGTTTATATATTTATTAATTCCATTAATTTACTTTTAGATTTGTGTATTGTTGTGAATTGTTAGATGCTAATGTACTGTTGGAGCAAGGAACACAAGCATTTCGCTACACCCGCAATAAAATATGCTAAATATGTGTATATGACCAATAACATTTGATTTGATATCAATCAATGCAAACCAAAATACACCAGCTACTGTTGATTGTATTGTCATTCATCTAGCTAGCTGGCCAGTTAACTAGCTACGTTACCTTCATAGAAAACATATCAGCGACCTACAACATTGTTAGCTAGTAACGTTACTGATGTTGCTACCATTCACTGTAGTCTATAAAATACTGAGCAACTTGATTTGCAAGCTAGCCACAACATTTGGTATAGCAACCGCCGAGCAGATTTCAGAAAAGAGATGTGGCTAGCTCACATTCAGATTCTTACCTCGTCCATAGCATTGGGAATTAATCCCTGAGCTAACTAACTAGAAAGCTAGTTTAGTTTAAACTGCATAATGATGACTGACAATGTTGTTGGTCGTAACCTCGAGTCTCGTTGGATGAAAGCTGGGAAATACCAACGCCTGAGGCTATTTATTTAAAAGCTGCGGTCTTCCTTTCATAAATTTTTCTGCAAAAGTGTTTTGAACGATGAGGTGTTATAAGTGAAGTTCGGTAAACTGTCCAACTCAGTTTGGCTTCCTACTTCTGGTATGAGGTCGTATTTTGTTTGTGCTTTAGCGCCCCTATTCGGTCTGGAGAACAAAGACAATGGAGTACAAGTCTCTTGCAACGTAGCTGTCTGACCGTTTCTGAAGTCAAATGTTTTTTATAGATAAAGGTAATAAAGAGAGAAATACATTTATCCCCCCTCCCATTGTTAATTTATTGGTCCATGGCATTATGACATGCAAGTCACTGTGGATTTCTTAGTATCATGACAGCTTCAATAAGTAACATAAGATATAAAAAAAACACAAGGACTAAAATACAAAACACTTGATTTTTGTTGATTAAAATCTGCACAGGATGACAACTACAGTTGGAGTGATTATCTTACACAATACAGCAGACTTTATTGTACTGATCACAGATGAGGAAGCAACACACACACCACCATCCGGGCTGAAGTGTAAAGACAACAGATGACATCTCTTACAACTTAGCCATCTCTGCTTATACCGTCAATGAAATTAAAATGTTAGAAGGCATATACAAAAAGGGCCAACGTTTGACACTGGCATTATGACATGTACGTCACTGTGGATTTGTTTTGAATCCTTACAGCTTCAATAAGTAACATAAGATATTTTTTTAAACACTAGAATGGACAAAAATGCAATCGCTTAATTTTTGTTGATTAAAAATATGTACGTTACTATAACTACAGTTGGCAAGATTATCTTGCTCAGTGGTAACGATTATTATACTGATCATAAATGAGGAAGCAACAACACACACACACTCTCACACACACACACACAAACGGAAGCAAGAAGAACAGTTCTGTTTAGTCACGAGAGACATAGTGTGTCCAAAATGGCACCCTATGCCATTTATAGTGCACTACATTTGTCCAGAACGCCATGAGCCCTGGTCAAAAGTAGTGCACTATATAGGGAATAGGATGCAGACATAGACATGGAGTTTAAAGGTGCCAGTACTGCCAGTGTTCTCTCTCCATGTCTGGTAACGGCATGGGTCTCTCCACTCGATGTAAAGGCATGGGTCTCTCCACTGTATGGAACGGCATGGCTCTCTCTACACTAGAGCACGGAGGCATGGGTTTATCAACCCTGGACAACTGCTGCTTAGAGCTTCCCATCCTGGGTGGTTGGTGAGGTCTTCTGCTACTGGAACCCATGCTGACGGGCCTACCTAACTGACGGGTCGGTCCCATGGGCTTGGGAGCATGTGACCGCCGGTGTTGACGGAGCCCTTGTTTCCGAACAAAGGTCTTTCCGCATTCATCACACTGGTACGGTCTCTCTCCTGTGTGCGTTCTGAGGTGGACTCGGAGGTCGTATTCCCGGGTGTATGTCTTGCCACATTCAGGGCAGAGATAGTGTTTTTCTCCCCTGGGGGACATGGTGGGTTTCTGTGGTGCCGGGAGGTGGTGGGATGTTCCCTCCCTCTGTGGTGCCGGGAGGTGTTGGGATGTTTCCTCCCTCTGTGGTGCCGGGAGGTGTTGGGATGTTTCCTCCCTCTGTGGTGCCGGGAGGTGGTGGGATGTTCCCTCCCTCTGTGGTGCCGGGAGGTGTTGGCTTCCCTCCCTCTGTGGCGCCGGGAGGTGTTGGGATGTTTCCTCCCTCTGTGGCGCCGGGAGGTGGTGGGATGTTCCCTCCCTCTGTGGCGCCGGGAGGTGGTGGGATGTTTCCTCCCTCTGTGGCGCCGGGAGGTGGTGAGATGTTCCCTCCTCGTCATGCTGATGGAGGCAGCGTTGTGGTCTCCCAGCTTTACGTCTGTTGTCCCGAGGTTGTTCAGAGGGAGTCTCCATGTCAGCCACTAAACTGGGATCCCCTCCTGTATAGACAAGACACACGGACACTCAGTGAGCCCATATGGGCCCTGGTCAAAAGTAGTGCACTATAGATGAATAGGGTGTCGTTTGGGACTCAACCAATGCAACATGCAACAATGTTATTGTTAAGGTGTGGATGAGTATACTAAGTCATGGTTTACGTGTTGTTTTAAACAACATGGTTTTGATCACTGACAGTTTGCTAGTCGTCCATCAGGATGGATTCAAGGTAAAGGAGGACACTCACCTGTGTGCACTTTAAAATGCGTTTTGAGATTCCCTTTCTGGTTGAACCTCATCCCACACACAGAGCACTGGTAAGGCCTCTCCCCTGTGTGTGTTCTCATGTGTCTCTCCAGTTTGTTTGCTTGTGTGAACTCCTTCCCACAGTCCGGACACTTGTGAAATCTCTTTGCTCGCCGTCGTTCCTCTCCCCCAGAACAGTTGAATCGCTGGTGGGTCGTCAGGTATGCTTTACTGAGGAAGCCCTTGCCACACTCAGAGCAGAGGAAAGGCTTCTCTCCTGTGTGTGTTCGTTGGTGGACTTTTAATGTAGTCTTATTAGAGAAGGTCCGTCCACACACAGAGCACAGGGGCTTCTCCTCGGTGTGTGTTCGCTCGTGGGCTTTCCAAGCCGGTTTTTGGTAGTAACCCTTGCCACAGAAAGAGCAAGAGTAAGGCATCTCTCCTGTGTGGGATCTCTGGTGTTCTTTTAGCCGCTCTTTTTTACCGAACCCCTTGCCACACACACAGCAGGTGTAAGGCTTGGCTCCAGTGTCCGTCTTCAAGTGAACCTCCAGAACGCACTTTGAGGAGAACTCTTGTCCACAGCAGCAGGTCACCTTGTCAGCGGAGTCTTTCTTCTGGTGTAATCTCAAGCTACTTTGATAAGTGAAGCCCTTCCCACACTCAGAGCAGAGGTAAGGCTTCTCTCCAGTGTGGATTCTCTGGTGGACCTTCAGTGCTGATAACGATGGGCAGTGTCTTCCACACTCGGGGCAGGAGTGGGTCTTCCTGACTCCCCATTTCCTCTTTTGTTGTTCAGGTTCTCCTGAAGCAGGACTCTGTCCTTTACTCTTCTCCGTCTCCTCTCCTGTGTGTGTCCTGTTCTCCGTCTCCTCTCCTGTGTGGGTCCTGTTCTGGTGTCTCCTTAGTGTGTACAAGGAGACAAACTTCCTCCCACACGCTAGGCAGCTGTGAGTCTTAGTTTTGCGTTTCACTCGTCGTTGTTCAGGTTCTTCTGATTCGGAATGTTCAGGATCTTCGTATTCGGAATGTTCTGGATCTTCGGATTCGGAATGTTCTGGTTCTTCCGATGAAGAGGGACTATATTCACTGGCAGATGGTTGGTTGGGACTCTCACCTGTGGGACAGAGACGGGAGAGAATAAGGACCAGAGGAGTCCAGCTCATGTTGTTATTCTTCATTAGGTCCTGGGGTATAATGTCCTGTCCAGTGGGTGTACTTGTACATTCTGTCCCAAGGCTTGTACAACAAGCTGCCTTCCGTTACAGAAACAGGAGATAGGCTCCTGCACCAAGGCTTGCCTAATTACCTACAGACTGTGCAGTCTTTCGTTCAATCCAGCACTAACACAAAAACAAAGTGCTCTAAGTTAATGGACATTAAAGTACATCTCATCTTAACACATCTAATCACTTACCTGTAACACAACAATCCCAGTCGTCTTCCTCCTCCTTGACGACAACAACTTTTTGTAGAACTATCCGCAGACTACCCAGTTTTGACCTCTGGTCACCATGGTTCCTGTCAGGACCCGGTGATGACGCCGAGAGTTGGGGTTCTGAAGAACTGGCTGGGGACTGTCTGGATGGGTCTTCTGAGTCCTACGATACAACATAGAGAGTGTGTCAGTGCAGTCTTAACAAAGTGATAAGGATCTGGGCCTATATATTAATAAAGCGTCTCAGAGTATTGGTGCTGATCTACGATCAGGTCCCACCCCCCTATCTACATAATTCATTCGTTATGATCCGAAATGGCTAAACTGATCCTAGATCGGGCTAAATAGCCTGCGATTCTCGGCTGCTGAAGCTGAGCTAATCTGTATCTGTTTCCGATCTACTATAATTATCTGGCAAGTAACTGTATAGTCTCTGTGACTGGGATGTAATACTCACGTCACTCACGTTCTCCCTCCGTTCTGGTGGTATGTGTCTCTCTGGAGCTGGGTCTGTCAACCTCTCAGCGCCCTCCTCGTTCTTGGTTCTGCTTGGTTCGGTGCCGTCCAGTGTGTCCACTTGCGCTGACTGGCTGAGGCTAGCATCTTGCTGTATTGTTTTGATGTCGTTTTGCAGTTGGAGTAACCAAGACATTCCCTGGTCCTCTAATTTCATTAAATCATCACTTTCACAATATTCTTCTATTTTACGACGCAACGAGCGATAATTCTTCCCTTTAACGTCGGAGCCATCTTGGCCAGCTATTCCACAACGTTCACACAGGTAACGTAAATTGTTCTCGGTTAAATTCCACAAACTCTGTTCGATTCCATCCAACAACGTTTCCCTCTCTCCACTCATATTGTCCTATCCACGTACCAACAAAAATGTAGTCAATGGCAAGACAGCTACAATCCGCTAAAGAGATTGTTAATTAGTTAGTACAGTATTCTGACTGAAGCAGCTAGCTAAATATTAACCATTCTAGCTAGCTTCTCGTCGACTACTTCCTTTTTTCTTCTTCACCTTTTTGATTCTACTGTAATGTTGTTGTTTTTTTGTAATGTTTGCAAACCAACTGCAAATGCGCATTACCGCCACCTACTGTACTGGAGTGTGAAGACAAACAGGACGTAAAACTGGAGATTTTCCGAATACGTACTGAACGGTTTGTTGAATTGAGAGATGCAAGTTGTTGCAATGATGATTTATTAAATCAAATACCTTATGCAGAAGGTCCCACTGACTGTCTTCACATGATGTAGGTATACTACTGCTGCCAGTCATCAGTAAAGTAAAGATAATGTGTTGTGTCAATGAATTAAACAGACATATCTGCAATAGGATACAGTAACTAATGATATCATGAACCTAATTAATTCCTCATCAATGGCTCTGATCAGGTCCTTCAAATAGAGTCAGCGCAGGAGTGAGGATTGTGTTTGGGCTCCCGAGTGGTGCAGCAGTCTAAGGCACTGCATCTCAGTCACTGGTTCGATTCCAGGCTGTAACACACCCGGACGTTATTGGGAGTCCCATATAGGGCGGTGCGCAATTTACTTAAAAAAAATATTTTTAAAATGTAACCTTTAATTAACTAGGCAAGTCAGTTAAGAACAAATTGTTATTTACAATGTGGATTTGAACCAGGGGCTGTAGTGATGCCTCTTGCACTGAGATGCAGTGTCTTAGACTGCTGCGCCACTCTGGAGCCCAATTGGCCCAGAGTCGTCTGGGTTTTGGCCGGGGTAGGCCGTCATTGTAAATAAGAATGGGTTCTTATCTGACTTGCCTAGTTACCTAAAGGTTAAAAATAAAAGGGACTGGACAGAGGATTGTGTTGTTTTGGTGCCCATGTTGCTGGGGATTGGAGGTGTCTGGTGTGAGAGAGGCAGGTTGAGGTGGCAAGAGTCAGAGTAGTGCAGAAGCTGTTGAAGCAGTGAAGAAAGTAGAGGAAGATGGGTAGGCCATCATTGTAAATAAGAATTTGTTCTTAACTGACTGGTCTAGTTAAATGAAGGTAAACAAAATATTATATATATAAATATATATATATATATATATATATATATATATACACTGCTCAAAAAAATAAAGGGAACACTAAAATAACACATCCTAGATCTGAATGAATGAACCATTCTTATTAAATACTTTTTTCTTTACATAGTTGAATGTCCTGACAACAAAATCACACAAAAATCATCAATGGAAATCAAATTTATCAACCCATGGAGGTCTGGATTTGGAGTCACTCAAAATTAAAGTGGAAAACCACACTACAGGCTGATCCAACTTTGATGTAATGTCCTTAAAACAAGTCAAAATGAGGCTCAGTAGTGTGTGTGGCCTCCACGTGCCTGTATGACCTCCCTACAACGCCTGGGCATGCTCCTGATGAGGTGGTGGATGGTCTCCTGAGGGATCTCCTCCCAGACCTGGACTAAAGCATCCGCCAACTCCTGGACAGTCTGTGGTGCAATGTGGCGTTGGTGGATGGAGCGAGACATGATGTCCCAGATGTGCTCAATTGGATTCAGGTCTGCGGAACGGGCGGGCCAGTCCATAGCATCAATGCCTTCCTCTTGCAGGAACTGCTGACACACTCCAGCCACATGAGGTCTAGCATTGTCTTGCATTAGGAGGAACCCAGGGCCAACCGCACCAGCATATGGTCTCACAAGGGGTCTGAGGATCTCATCTCGGTAACTAATGGCAGTCAGGCTACCTCTGGCGAGCCCATGGAGGGCTGTGCGGCCCCCCAAAGAAATGCCACCCCACACCATGACTGACCCACCGCCAAACCGGTCATGCTGGAGGATGTTGCAGGCAGCAGAACGTTCTCCACGGCGTCTCCAGACTCTGTCACATGTGCTCAGTGTGAACCTGCTTTCATCTGTGAAGAGCACAGGGCGCCAGTGGCGAATTTGCCAATCTTGGTGTTCTCTGGCAAATGCCAAACGTCCTGCACGGTGTTGGGCTGTAAGCACAACCCCCACCTGTGGACATCGGGCCCTCATACCACCCTCATGGAGTCTGTTTCTGACCGTTTGAGCAGACACATGCACATTTGTGGCCTGCTGGAGGTCATTTTGCAGGGCTCTGGCAGTGCTCCTTCTGCTCCTTCTTGCACAAAGGCGGAGGTAGCGGTCCTGCTGCTGGGTTGTTGCCCTCCTACGGCCTCCTCCACGTCTCCTGATGTACTGGCCTGTCTCCTGGTAGCGCCTCCATGCTCTGGACACTACGCTGACAGACACAGCAAACCTTTTTGCCACAGCTCGCATTGATGTGCCATCCTGGATGAACTGTACTACCTGAGCCACTTGTGTGGGTTGTAGACTCCGTCTCATGCATCTCCGTCTTCACTCTAGTGAAGCACCGCCAGCATTCAAAGGTGACCAAAACATCAGCCAGGAAGCATATGAACTGAGAAGTGGTCTGTCGTCACCACCTGCAGAACCACTCCTTTATTGGGGGTGTCTTGCTAATTGCCTATAATTTCCACCTACTGTCTATTCCATTTGCACAACAGCATGTGAAATTTATTGTCAATCAGTGTTGCTTCCTAAGTGGAAAGTTTGATTTCACAGAAGTGTGATTGACTTGGAGTTACATTGCGTTGTTTAAGTGTTCCCTTTATTTTTTTGAGCAGTGTATATATATATACACAGCAGTCTGATGGTCTTGAGATAGAAGCTGTTTTTTAGTCTCTCGGTCCCAACTTTGATGCACCTGTACTGACATCTCCTTCTGGATGGTAGCGGGGTGAACAGGCAGTGGCTCGGGTGGTTGTTGTCCTTAATGATCTTTTTGGCCTTCCTGTGACATCAGGTGCTGTAGGTGTCCTGGAGGGCAGGTAGTTTGCCCCCGGTGATGCGTTGGGCAGACTGCACCACCCTCTGGAGAGCAGACAGAAGACATCTGACGTACAGAAATGCATGGCGGTGTCGTAGCCACCAGCATCTCTCTGGGGTTTGACCTTCTCCTCCTTTGTATACAGTGCATTTGGAAAGTATTCAGACCCCTTCCCTTTTTTCACATTTTGTTACATTACAGCCTTATTCTAAAATGTATTAAATAAATAAAAATGACTCATCAAACTACACATAATAACCCATAATGACAAAGCAAAACTGTTAAAAATATATATATTTTTGCAAAACATAAATATCTTATTTAGTAAGAATTCAGACCCTTTGCTATGAGAGTTGAAATTGAGCTCAGGTGCATCCTGTTTCCATTGATCCTCCTTGAGATGTTTCTGCAACTTGATTGGATTACACCTGTGGTAAATTGAATTGATTGGACATGATTTGGAAAGACACCCCCCCCCGTCTATATAAGGTCCCACAGTTGACAGTGAATGTCAGAGCAAAAACCAACTTTTTGGAAGCAAACCGATCGATTTCGTCTCTGCGTTATATTGGCATCGAATATGTCACCCTCCCTAGGAGAGGGGCTGACCTTGATAATTTATTGTTAAAACGAGAGGCTGCCTGGATCTTTAACTTAAAGACCCTTGCTGCCTTCGGTCTCAACGTAGACTTTGATCTGAAGCCATTCTTGTGATTATTGTGACTTTGCCATTGTAATTGTTTGTAAGCTTGTGTAGTCTAAAATAAATCTATGATCGTATGCTATCCATTTGTTTTTTGTATGCTGTTCTTTGTATGCCATTTTAATATTTGATAATTAACCAATGATATTTGGCCACACTTGGCCATGATTACAGACACCTGTGTTTTGACACTATATAAACGAGTCATCCCGCAGTGTTTGTGATTATACCCTGTTGAAGACAGCTTGGCTGTCGAAACGTTGGATATTACATTTTTGCATCTGAGCTCCTAGAGTGGCTCTCCTTTATTTTCAAGTTTTCCACTCCGCTAGCCAGCACCTCGCCTAAATAGGTGTGCGTTTCTTTTTTCTTCTAGAGCAAAAAACCAAGCCATGAGGTTGAAGGAGTTGTCCGTAGACAAGAACACAGTGGCCTCCATCATTCTTGGAAGACGTTTGGAGGCATGGGGAATTAAGGAGGATAAAAACCAATGTAAAAGATAGGGAGCGGAAGATTCTGGGGAAGACAGATCAGGAGCTGACTGATGTGTTAGGAGCTGACTGATGTATTAGAAGGAGCTGACTGATGTATTAGAAGGAGCTGACTGATGTATTAGAAGGAGCTGACTGATGTATTAGAAGGAGCTGACTGATGTATTAGAAGGAGCTGACTGATGTGTTAGAAGGAGCTGACTGATGTGTTAGAAGGAGCTGACTGATGTGTTAGAAGGAGCTGACTGATGTGTTAGAAGGAGCTGACTGATGTATTAGAAGGAGCTGACTGATGTATTAGAAGGAGCTGACTGATGTATTAGAAGGAGCTGACTGATGTATTAGAAGGAGCTGACTGATGTATTAGAAGGAGCTGACTGATGTATTAGAAGGAGCTGACTGATGTATTAGAAGGAGCTGACTGATGTGTTAGAAGACTTTTGAGGTATTTATCGAGTGTGACTCTCCTGTGAGCGTAAAACGCTATGCCGCGCGCATAGTCTCAGACTGAATACTTTCCAAATGCACTGTATACAAAGGAGAAGGTCTAAGGTTGAACGTATCCTGCGTGAAATACGAGATAACACGCAGTAAGAACCGGGACACGCTAAAATAGCGCCCGAGCGGACTATAAATAAATATTCGATTTCTCGTTGGTGTAGTACACAGAATTAGCCCCCGCATACGGGTAATATACCGTGTCACAAACTACCCGGTGAAGTGTTAACAGTAGGAAGGAGTGAACTAACCTCTGTGGCAAGCAGAGATGTACCAAGAGGAGTGACCCGGGTTGATAAAGTGAAGCCCAGGGATCCATTGCTAACTCAGCCTCGGGTAGGAAGACAGGGCGGCCCCTCACCAGGAAAGAGGCTCATACCGCGGGCTTCCATACTGTGGTCAAGAGAAGATCCACAGGCAAAGACTACCCGCGCGTGAATGAACCCAGTAGGACGTCTGGGACGCGGCCCGTACTAGTCACCCCGACAGGAGGACAATTAATGTTTTAGCCTTTATATATATATATATATATATATATATATATATATATATATATACAGTTTTGCCAATGCTACACACCAAAACACAAGGAATAGTGTTTTTATAATTTGTTACAGGCTGTTTTTAAGAACATGTAAATGTGGCTCCTTTGGCCAACATCCCTCGTTTATGGATGGCGTTGGCTCTGAATGCATATGGATGTCCGTTACATTTCTAAAATGTCCGGCAAATTCCCTGTCGTGATGTCCGGCGCCTACTTTTCCCAAAGGAAACTCTGAAATGGCATATTTGCTTTTATGAAGATTCTAGAATATTCTCTTGAAAAATCTGTCACCAAAATATGGACATGGCTGTTCATGTGGTGGTTAATGTATCACTGATCAAACGTCTGAAAATGTCAGTGGCAAAACTGCGGGAGCAAACGAGCTTGGGACCGGGATAGGATAGCCATCATTGTTATGAAAATATCAGCCTCAAAACTTCAAAGTTGTTTTTCTTTCTGAAGCCTAATCAGGGACATTTTCTGGGATGGCTCTATCCGGGTACTGGCCACCAAAATCGGTGACGTCTGGTCACCCTAGAATTAACAGATTGAATGGTCTATTTAAGAAATAAGGTCCGAAGGGTGTGGTATATGGCAAATTTACCACGGCTACATTCTTCATATGCACGGCGTTGGAGTGCCTGGATACAGTAATTAGCTGTGGTATTAGCTGTGGTATATTGGCCATATACCACAACCCCCGAGGTGACTTATTGCTATTTTAAACTGGTTACCAATGTAATTAGAGCAGTAAAAATCAATGTTTTGTCATACCCGTGGTATGTGTTCTGATATACCACTCCTGTCAGCCAATCAGTATTCAGGGCTCAAACCACCCAGTTTATAATGATTGATAGAGCAGAGAAGCAGGTTGTTGCAACCATGATTTATTATTCAATCAAACATAATTAATTAAACATACATATCTGCAATAGGATACAGTAACTAATGATATCATGAACCTAATTATTTCCTCATTAATGGCTTTGATCAGGTCCTTCAAATAGAGTCAGAGCAGGAGTGAGGCGTGTGCTCTCTGTGTGGTGATGGTCTTTAGCTGTGTGATCCTCCTGGTGGGGAGGTCTCTCCTCACGGTCGGAGCAGTGGTTAGGACTCTCTCCTAAGGGAACGGTATGTACGGGTTACATGTAGTACACAATATGGGAAATACACTGCCCTTTGGGACGCAGTCTTAAAGATATGAGATGGCACCCTATTCCCTATTGAACTCTGGTCTAAAGTAGGGGATAGGATGCCATTTGGGAAACAATGATAGTAAGTCCTCATTACTTCATGTTTCTTTAAGTTCAACAGCCTCCCACCCTCCCTCCCTCCCTCCCTCTACTTACTATGTTCAACAGCCTCTCTCCCTTTACTTACTAAGTTCAACAGCCTCCCACCCTCTACTTACTAAGTTCAACAGCCTCCCTCCCTCCCTCTACTTACTATGTTCAACAGCCTCCCTCCCTCTACTTACTATGTTCAACAGCCTCCCTCCCTCTACTTACTAAGTTCAACAGCCTCCCTCCCTCTACTTACTAAGTTCAACAGCCTCCCTCCCTCTACTTACTAAGTTCAACAGCCTCCCTCCCTCTACTTACTAAGTTCAACAGCCTCCCTCCCTCTACCTACTAAATTCAACAGCCTCCCTCCCTCTACTTACTAAATTCAACAGCCTCCCTCCCTCTACTTACTAAATTCAACAGCCTCCCTCCCTCTACTTACTAAGTTCAACAGCCTCCCTCCCTCTACTTACTAAGTTCAACAGCCTCCCTCCCTCCACTTACTATGTTCAACAGCCTCCCTCCCTCTACTTACTATGTTCAACAGCCTCCCTCCCTCCCTCTACTTACTATGTTCAACAGCCTCCCTCCCTCTACTTACTAAATTCAACAGCCTCCCTCCCTCTACTTACTATGTTCAACAGCCTCCCTCCCTCTACTTACTAAATTCAACAGCCTCCCTCCCTCTACTTACTAAATTCAACAGCCTCCCTCCCTCTACTTACTATGTTCAACAGCCTCCCTCCCTCTACTTACTAAGTTGAACAGCCTCCCCCCTCTACTTACTAAGTTCAACAGCTTCCCTCCCTCCCTCCCTCTACTTACTAAGTTCATCAGCCTCCCTCCCTCTCTCCCTACCTCTACTTACTAAGTTCAACAGCCTCCCCCCCTCTACTTCCTAAGTTCAACAGCCTCCCTCCCTCTACTTACTAAGTTCAACAGCCTCCCTCCCTCTACTTACTATGTCCAACAGCCTCCCAGCCTCCCTCCCTCTACTTACTATGTCCAACAGCCTCCCAGCCTCCCTCCCTCTACTTACTATGTCCAACAGCCTCCCTCCCTCCCTCCCTCTACTTACTAAGTTCAACAGCCTCCCTCCCTCCCTCTACCTACTAAGTTCAACAGCCTCCCTCCCTCCCTCTACCTACTAAGTTCAACAGCCTCCCTCCCTCCCTCTACCTACTAAGTTCAACAGCCTCCCTCCCTCCCTCTACCTACTAAGTTCAACAGCCTCCCTCCCTCCCTCTACCTACTAAGTTCAACAGCCTCCCTCCCTCCCTCTACCTACTAAGTTCAACAGCCTCCCTCCCTCCCTCTACCTACTAAGTTCAACAGCCTCCCTCCCTCCCTCTACCTACTAAGTTCAACAGCCTCCCTCCCTCCCTCTACCTACTAAGTTCAACAGCCTCCCTCCCTCCCTCTACCTACTAAGTTCAACAGCCTCCCTCCCTCCCTCTACCTACTAAGTTCAACAGCCTCCCTCCCTCCCTCTACCTACTAAGTTCAACAGCCTCCCTCCCTCCCTCTACCTACTAAGTTCAACAGCCTCCCTCCCTCCCTCTACCTACTAAGTTCAACAGCCTCCCTCCCTCCCTCTACTTACTAAGTTCAACAGCCTCCCTCCCTCTACCTACTAAGTTCAACAGCCTCCCTCCCTCCCTCTACCTACTAAGTTCAACAGCCTCCCTCCCTCTACCTACTAAGTTCAACAGCCTCCCTCCCTCTACCTACTAAGTTCAACAGCCTCCCTCCCTCTACCTACTAAGTTCAACAGCCTCCCTCCCTCTACCTACTAAGTTCAACAGCCTCCCTCCCCCCACTTACTAAGTTCAACAGCCTCCCTCCCTCCCTCTACCTACTAAGTTCAACAGCCTCCCTCCCTCCCTCTACTTACTAAGTTCAACAGCCTCCCTCCCTCTACCTACTAAGTTCAACAGCCTCCCTCCCTCCCTCTACCTACTAAGTTCAACAGCCTCCCTCCCTCTACCTACTAAGTTCAACAGCCTCCCTCCCTCTACCTACTAAGTTCAACAGCCTCCCTCCCTCTACCTACTAAGTTCAACAGCCTCCCTCCCTCTACCTACTAAGTTCAACAGCCTCCCTCCCCCCACTTACTAAGTTCAACAGCCTCCCTCCCCCCACTTACTAAGTTCAACAGCCTCCCTCCCCCCACTTACTAAGTTCAACAGCCTCCCTCCCTCCACTTACTAAGTTCAACAGCCTCCCTCCCTCCACTTACTAAGTTCAACAGCCTCCCTCCCTCTACCTACTAAGTTCAACAGCCTCCCTCCCTCTACCTACTAAGTTCAACAGCCTCCCTCCCTCTACTTACTAAGTTCAACAGCCTCCCTCCCTCTACCTACTAAGTTCAACAGCCTCCCTCCCTCTACCTACTAAGTTCAACAGCCTCCCTCCCTCTACCTACTAAGTTCAACAGCCTCCCTCCCCCCACTTACTAAGTTCAACAGCCTCCCTCCCCCCACTTACTATGTCCAACAGCCTCCCTCCCCCCACTTACTATGTCCAACAGCCTCCCTCCCTCCCTCCCTCTACTTACTAAGTTCAACAGCCTCCCTCCCTCCCTCTACCTACTAAGTTCAACAGCCTCCCTCCCTCCCTCTACCTACTAAGTTCAACAGCCTCCCTCCCTCCCTCTACCTACTAAGTTCAACAGCCTCCCTCCCTCCCTCTACCTACTAAGTTCAACAGCCTCCCTCCCTCCCTCTACCTACTAAGTTCAACAGCCTCCCTCCCTCCCTCTACCTACTAAGTTCAACAGCCTCCCTCCCTCCCTCTACCTACTAAGTTCAACAGCCTCCCTCCCTCCCTCTACCTACTAAGTTCAACAGCCTCCCTCCCTCCCTCTACCTACTAAGTTCAACAGCCTCCCTCCCTCCCTCTACCTACTAAGTTCAACAGCCTCCCTCCCTCCCTCTACCTACTAAGTTCAACAGCCTCCCTCCCTCCCTCTACCTACTAAGTTCAACAGCCTCCCTCCCTCCCTCTACCTACTAAGTTCAACAGCCTCCCTCCCTCCCTCTACCTACTAAGTTCAACAGCCTCCCTCCCTCCCTCTACCTACTAAGTTCAACAGCCTCCCTCCCTCCCTCTACCTACTAAGTTCAACAGCCTCCCTCCCTCCCTCTACCTACTAAGTTCAACAGCCTCCCTCCCTCCCTCTACCTACTAAGTTCAACAGCCTCCCTCCCTCCCTCTACCTACTAAGTTCAACAGCCTCCCTCCCTCCCTCTACCTACTAAGTTCAACAGCCTCCCTCCCTCCCTCTACCTACTAAGTTCAACAGCCTCCCTCCCTCCCTCTACCTACTAAGTTCAACAGCCTCCCTCCCTCCCTCTACCTACTAAGTTCAACAGCCTCCCTCCCTCCCTCTACCTACTAAGTTCAACAGCCTCCCTCCCTCCCTCTACCTACTAAGTTCAACAGCCTCCCTCCCTCCCTCTACCTACTAAGTTCAACAGCCTCCCTCCCTCCCTCTACCTACTAAGTTCAACAGCCTCCCTCCCTCTACCTACTAAGTTCAACAGCCTCCCTCCCTCTACCTACTAAGTTCAACAGCCTCCCTCCCTCTACCTACTAAGTTCAACAGCCTCCCTCCCTCTACCTACTAAGTTCAACAGCCTCCCTCCCCCCACTTACTAAGTTCAACAGCCTCCCTCCCCCCACTTACTAAGTTCAACAGCCTCCCTCCCCCCACTTACTAAGTTCAACAGCCTCCCTCCCCCCACTTACTAAGTTCAACAGCCTCCCTCCCCCCACTTACTAAGTTCAACAGCCTCCCTCCCCCTACCTACTAAGTTCAACAGCCTCCCTCCCTCTACTTACTAAGTTCAACAGCCTCCCAGTCCACTTCTTCTACTGGGGATCTGCTGACTTCCTCGTCCTCCTCTTCTTCTTTAACCGTTACCTCAACAGTTTGACTCAAGTCCTCCTCCTCCTCCACTACTTTACTGTTCCTCCCCAGTGTCTGACTGAAGACCTCTCTGTCGTCAGGACCCAGTGACCTGCGTTTGGATCTGGATTGGTCACCTGGATTCTAGAATGAAAACAGTGATCAATAATACAGGAAGTAATATATCCTCTGAAGATCAGGGTCTGTGTTAATAAAGCATCTCAGAAGAGGAGTGTTGATCTAGGATCAGGTTCCCTTGTACATGTGATGCTGATCAGATCCAATAGGAGTGCTGATCTAGGATCAGATCCCCTTGTACATGTGATGTTGTTCAGATCCAATAGGAGTGCTGATCTAGGATCAGGTCCCCTTGTCCATGTGATGTTGTTCAGATCCAATAGGAGTGCTGATCTAGGATCAGGTCCCCTTGTACATGTGATGTTGTTCAGATCAGATCCAATTGGAGTGTTGATCTAGGATCAGGTCCCCTTGTACATGTGATGTTGTTCAGATCAGATCCAATAGGAGTGTTGATCTAGGATCAGGTTCCCTTGTACATGTGATGTTGTTCAGATCAGATCCAATAGGAGTGTTGATCTAGGATCAGGTTCCCTTGTACATGTGATGCTGTTCAGATCAGATCCAATAGGAGTGATGATCTAGGATCAGGTCCTCTTGTACATGTGATGCTGTTCAGATCAGATCCAATAGGATTGCTGATCTAGGATCAGGTTACCTTGTACATGTGATGCTGTTCAGATCAGATCCAATAGGAGTGATGATCTAGGATAAGGTCTTCTTGTACATGTGATGCTGTTCAGATCAGATCCAATAGGAGTGATGATCTAGGATCAGGTCCTCTTGTACATGTGATGCTGTTCAGATCAGATCCAATAGGAGTGCTGATATAGGATCAGGTCCCCTCCTGTCCATTCTTTATAATCTAAAAGCCCAAACTGATCCTAGATCAGCACTCCTACTCTGAGATGCTTGAAACATTTGGCCCCTGAAATAAATAACATTAGTTTACAGTAAAATGTGAAAAGGTCATTTTCTCCCACCTTGTTGATGTGTGATGTAGGGGGACTTCCTCCTTCACTACCAGAGCCATGGACAGGACTCTCACCTGTAGAGATAGGTTGGTATTATGGGTTATAGTGAGACTACCAGGACTCTCTCCTGTTTATCTTTTGATGAAAGGATGGATGGTCAAAAGTAGTGCACTACATAGGGAATAGGGTGCCATTAGGGGTGTATATTAGGGTAAAGTAGTGCACTATGTAGGGAATAGGGTGCCATTAGGGATGTATCTTAGGGTAAAGTAGTGCACTACATAGGGAATAGGGTGCCATTAGTGATGTATCTTAGGGTAAAGTAGTGCACTACATAGGGAATAGGGTGCCATTAGGGATGTATCTTAGGGTAAAGTAGTGCACTACATAGGGAATAGGGTGCCATTAGGAATGTATCTTAGGGTAAAGTAGTGCACTACATAGGGAATAGGGAGCCATTAGGGAATAGGGAGCCATTAGGGATGTATCTTAGGGTAAAGTAGTGCACTACGTAGGGAATAGGGTGCCATTAGGGATGTATCTTAGGGTAAAGTAGTGCACTACATAGGGAATATGGTGCCATTAGGAATGTATCTTAGGGTAAAGTAGTGCACTATGTAGGGAATAGGGAGCCATTAGGGACGAATAACCTGCCTCCACTTACTAAGATGAGAAGGGTCCCAGCCGACGTCCTCTCCATCAGAATTGATCAGACCACCAACTTCCTCCTCCCCGTCTTCCTGTCCCCCGTTGTGACCGAGGTCCTCCCCCATGTGTGTCTGTAGGTGTTTTCTCAGAGCCTGCTCTGTCGGGAGGTCCTGTCCACACACTGGGCAGCGTTGAGACCCTGGGGAAATGGTTTGTGAATGTTAGCAACAGTGTTCTGTTTTGTGTCGGCAGTGAAGTGGCCGACAGTCTGAGAAGGCAGTGAAGTGGCCGACAGTCTGAGAAGGCAGTGAAGTGGCCGACAGTCTGAGAAGGCAGTGAAGTGGCCGACAGTCTGAGAAGGCAGGGAAGTGGCCGACAGTCTGAGAAGGCAGGGAAGTGGCCGACAGTCTGAGAAGGCAGGGAAGTGGCCGACAGTCTGAGAAGGCAGGGAAGTGGCCGACAGTCTGAGAAGGCAGGGAAGTGGCCGACAGTCTGAGAAGGCAGGGAAGTGGCCGACAGTCTGAGAAGGCAGGGAAGTGGCCGACAGTCTGAGAAGGCAGGGAAGTGGCCGACAGTCTGAGAAGGCAGTGAAGTGGCAGTAAAGTGGCCGACAGTCTGAGAAGGCAGTGAAGTGGCAGTAAAGTGGCCGACAGTCTGAGAAGGCAGTGAAGTGGCAGTAAAGTGGCCGACAGTCTGAGAAGGCAGTGAAGTGGCAGTAAAGTGGCCGACAGTCTGAGAAGGCAGTGAAGTGGCAGTAAAGTGGCCGACAGTCTGAGAAGGCAGTGAAGTGGCAGTAAAGTGGCCGACAGTCTGAGAAGGCAGTGAAGTGGCAGTAAAGTGGCCGACAGTCTGAGAAGGCAGTGAAGTGGCCGACAGTCTGAGAAGGCAGTGAAGTGGCCGACAGTCTGAGAAGGCAGTGAAGTGGCAGTGAAGTGGCCGACAGTCTGAGAAGGCAGTGAAGTGGCAGTGAAGTGGCCGACAGTCTGAGAAGGCAGTGAAGTGGCCGACAGTCTGAGAAGAAAGTGAAGTGGCCGACAGTCTGAGAAGAAAGTGAAGTGGCAGTGAAGTGGCCGACAGTCTGAGAAGGCAGTGAAGTGGCAGTAAAGTGGCCGACAGTCTGAGAAGGCAGTGAAGTGGCAGTGAAGTGGCCGACAGTCTGAGAAGGCAGTGAAGTGGCAGTGAAGTGGCCGACAGTCTGAGAAGGCAGTGAAGTGGCCGACAGTCTGAGAAGGCAGTGAAGTGGCCGACAGTCTGAGAAGGCAGGGAAGTGGCCGACAGTCTGAGAAGGCAGGGAAGTGGCCGACAGTCTGAGAAGGCAGGGAAGTGGCCGACAGTCTGAGAAGGCAGGGAAGTGGCCGACAGTCTGAGAAGGCAGGGAAGTGGCCGACAGTCTGAGAAGGCAGGGAAGTGGCCGACAGTCTGAGAAGGCAGGGAAGTGGCCGACAGTCTGAGAAGGCAGGGAAGTGGCCGACAGTCTGAGAAGGCAGGGAAGTGGCCGACAGTCTGAGAAGGCAGGGAAGTGGCCGACAGTCTGAGAAGGCAGGGAAGTGGCCGACAGTCTGAGAAGGCAGGGAAGTGGCCGACAGTCTGAGAAGGCAGGGAAGTGGCCGACAGTCTGAGAAGGCAGGGAAGTGGCCGACAGTCTGAGAAGGCAGGGAAGTGGCCGACAGTCTGAGAAGGCAGGGAAGTGGCCGACAGTCTGAGAAGGCAGGGAAGTGGCCGACAGTCTGAGAAGGCAGGGAAGTGGCCGACAGTCTGAGAAGGCAGGGAAGTGGCCGACAGTCTGAGAAGGCAGGGAAGTGGCCGACAGTCTGAGAAGGCAGGGAAGTGGCCGACAGTCTGAGAAGGCAGGGAAGTGGCCGACAGTCTGAGAAGGCAGGGAAGTGGCCGACAGTCTGAGAAGGCAGGGAAGTGGCCGACAGTCTGAGAAGGCAGGGAAGTGGCCGACAGTCTGAGAAGGCAGGGAAGTGGCCGACAGTCTGAGAAGGCAGGGAAGTGGCCGACAGTCTGAGAAGGCAGGGAAGTGGCCGACAGTCTGAGAAGGCAGGGAAGTGGCCGACAGTCTGAGAAGGCAGGGAAGTGGCCGACAGTCTGAGAAGGCAGGGAAGTGGCCGACAGTCTGAGAAGGCAGGGAAGTGGCCGACAGTCTGAGAAGGCAGGGAAGTGGCCGACAGTCTGAGAAGGCAGGGAAGTGGCCGACAGTCTGAGAAGGCAGGGAAGTGGCCGACAGTCTGAGAAGGCAGGGAAGTGGCCGACAGTCTGAGAAGGCAGGGAAGTGGCCGACAGTCTGAGAAGGCAGGGAAGTGGCCGACAGTCTGAGAAGGCAGGGAAGTGGCCGACAGTCTGAGAAGGCAGGGAAGTGGCCGACAGTCTGAGAAGGCAGGGAAGTGGCCGACAGTCTGAGAAGGCAGGGAAGTGGCCGACAGTCTGAGAAGGCAGGGAAGTGGCCGACAGTCTGAGAAGGCAGGGAAGTGGCCGACAGTCTGAGAAGGCAGGGAAGTGGCCGACAGTCTGAGAAGGCAGGGAAGTGGCCGACAGTCTGAGAAGGCAGGGAAGTGGCCGACAGTCTGAGAAGGCAGGGAAGTGGCCGACAGTCTGAGAAGGCAGGGAAGTGGCCGACAGTCTGAGAAGGCAGGGAAGTGGCCGACAGTCTGAGAAGGCAGGGAAGTGGCCGACAGTCTGAGAAGGCAGGGAAGTGGCCGACAGTCTGAGAAGGCAGGGAAGTGGCCGACAGTCTGAGAAGGCAGGGAAGTGGCCGACAGTCTGAGAAGGCAGGGAAGTGGCCGACAGTCTGAGAAGGCAGGGAAGTGGCCGACAGTCTGAGAAGGCAGGGAAGTGGCCGACAGTCTGAGAAGGCAGGGAAGTGGCCGACAGTCTGAGAAGGCAGGGAAGTGGCCGACAGTCTGAGAAGGCAGGGAAGTGGCCGACAGTCTGAGAAGGCAGGGAAGTGGCCGACAGTCTGAGAAGGCAGGGAAGTGGCCGACAGTCTGAGAAGGCAGGGAAGTGGCCGACAGTCTGAGAAGGCAGGGAAGTGGCCGACAGTCTGAGAAGGCAGGGAAGTGGCCGACAGTCTGAGAAGGCAGGGAAGTGGCCGACAGTCTGAGAAGGCAGGGAAGTGGCCGACAGTCTGAGAAGGCAGGGAAGTGGCCGACAGTCTGAGAAGGCAGGGAAGTGGCCGACAGTCTGAGAAGGCAGGGAAGTGGCCGACAGTCTGAGAAGGCAGGGAAGTGGCCGACAGTCTGAGAAGGCAGGGAAGTGGCCGACAGTCTGAGAAGGCAGGGAAGTGGCCGACAGTCTGAGAAGGCAGTGAAGTGGCCGACAGTCTGAGAAGGCAGTGAAGTGGCAGTGAAGTGGCCGACAGTCTGAGAAGGCAGTGAAGTGGCCGACAGTCTGAGAAGGCAGTGAAGTGGCCGTCAGTCTGAGAAGGCAGTGAAGTGGCCGACAGTCTGAGAAGGCAGTGAAGTGGCCGACAGTCTGAGAAGGCAGGGAAGTGGCCGACAGTCTGAGAAGGCAGGGAAGTGGCCGACAGTCTGAGAAGGCAGGGAAGTGGCCGACAGTCTGAGAAGGCAGTGAAGTGGCCGACAGTCTGAGAAGGCAGGGAAGTGGCCGACAGTCTGAGAAGGCAGTGAAGTGGCCGTCAGTCTGAGAAGGCAGTGAAGTGGCCGACAGTCTGAGAAGGCAGTGAAGTGGCCGACAGTCTGAGAAGGCAGGGAAGTGGCCGACAGTCTGAGAAGGCAGGGAAGTGGCCGACAGTCTGAGAAGGCAGTGAAGTGGCCGACAGTCTGAGAAGGCAGGGAAGTGGCCGACAGTCTGAGAAGGCAGTGAAGTGGCAGTGAAGTGGCCGACAGTCTGAGAAGGCAGTGAAGTGGCCGACAGTCTGAGAAGGCAGTGAAGTGGCCGACAGTCTGAGAAGGCAGTGAAGTGGCCGACAGTCTGAGAAGGCAGGGAAGTGGCCGACAGTCTGAGAAGGCAGGGAAGTGGCCGACAGTCTGAGAAGGCAGGGAAGTGGCCGACAGTCTGAGAAGGCAGGGAAGTGGCCGACAGTCTGAGAAGGCAGTGAAGTGGCCGACAGTCTGAGAAGGCAGGGAAGTGGCCGACAGTCTGAGAAGGCAGTGAAGTGGCAGTGAAGTGGCCGACAGTCTGAGAAGGCAGTGAAGTGGCCGACAGTCTGAGAAGGCAGTGAAGTGGCCGACAGTCTGAGAAGGCAGTGAAGTGGCCGACAGTCTGAGAAGGCAGTGAAGTGGCCGACAGTCTGAGAAGGCAGTGAAGTGGCCGCCAGTCTGAGAAGGCAGTGAAGTGGCCGCCAGTCTGAGAAGGCAGTGAAGTGGCCGCCAGTCTGAGAAGGCAGTGAAGTGGCCGACAGTCTGAGAAGGCAGTGAAGTGGCCGACAGTCTGAGAAGGCAGTGAAGTGGCCGACAGTCTGAGAAGGCAGTGAAGTGGCCGACAGTCTGAGAAGGCAGTGAAGTGGCCGACAGTCTGAGAAGGCAGTGAAGTGGCCGACAGTCTGAGAAGGCAGTGAAGTGGCTGACAGTCTGAGAAGGCAGTGAAGTGGCTGACAGTCTGAGAAGGCAGTGAAGTGGCTGACAGTCTGAGAAGGCAGTGTGAGGTAAACATAAGTATCTGTTTCATGTCTAAACTGCCACTACAAATAATACATGTTGCTATGTAGGCTTTCCATTACACGTAGTAAGATTAGTATTTGCAGTTGGAATACATAGAAAAATGAGCTATTTGCAGCTTCGCTGTAACATTCTGGAATGTTCATTCAAATCGTTCCAACTGAAGTTGTTACTGTGGCAACATGTTGGGCTGTAAAGGAAGTGTTGTTGAACTCGCCTCCTGTCTGGTTCTCTCTTGCGTGGGTCCGGAGGTGGTACTTCAGAGTGGCAGGCTGGGCGAACCTCCTCCCACACAGGGCACAGAAGTACGGCTTCTCCCCTGTATGCACCATCTGGTGTCTCTTCAGGACGTCTGCCTGGCTGAACCGTCTCCCACAGTCAGGGCAGGAGTACGGCTTCTCCCCTGATGGATGGATGGACAGATGGACAGATGGGTGGACAGATGGATGGACAGATGGGTGGGTGGGACAGACAGACAGTGTCACTCCACAATAATGAGCCATTTACTTTATGTCCGTATTATTATGTTTTATTATTTCTTATTGTTGTTGAAAAGGAACCTGCAAGTAAGCATTTCATTGGACGTTGTATACCACGTGAATCCCATACATATGACAATGCTGTAATGTATGCTGTCATTTGCTGCATGAAGTTTCAAGTTTTATTAAAGAACCACATTGTGGACAACTCAAGAGTTTTGAGACACTGATATCCTTCGATCGTTAAATCAACCTCACCTGTATGCACTCTGGAGTGGACTTTCAGGTGCCCGTTGTCACGGAAACCCTTCCCGCACTCGGGGCAGACACAGGGTTTCTCTCCCGTGTGAGACCTAAATCAAATCATTCTTTATTCAAAGTGCATTTAAACTTGAAACAGACTTTACATTAAAACAACAAGGAGATCAAATGAAAACAAGAATGAAACAAAATGACCTCTGGTGCATCTTCAGGCTGTCCTTCTGGGTGAAACTGGCGCCACACTCCAGACACTGGTAAGGCTTCTCCCCGGTGTGAATCCGCTGGTGTTTCTTCAAGTTTCCGATCTGAGCAAAGCCCTTGCCACACACAGAACAGGAGTAGGGCCTCTCTCCCGTGTGTGTTCGCTGGTGCACTTTCAAAAATTCATTTTGGGTGTAACTCTTGCCGCAGACGGAGCAAGAATAAGGTCTCTCCCCCGTGTGTGTCCGTAGGTGAACTCTAAGACTTCCCTTCTGGGTGAAGCTCTTCCCACACACAGAGCAGGAGTGAGGCTTCTCTCCGGAGTGTATCCTCTCATGTTCTCGGAGGCCTCCTGAGTGGGCGAACCTCTTGCCACAATCAGGACAGGGGTAAGGCTTCTCCCCTGTGTGTACTCTCTGGTGTCTCACCTTATGGAACACAATGGAAATAAGTCACTGACTTGTTTTGTGTTATCCCGTCACGTTTTAAGTACTGTGTGTATATGTCATTTTTTTAAACTGGGAAATAAAAATCATCAAACTCACCAGGTCACATGGGCGGGAAAACTCTTTCCCACAGTCCAGACAACAGTGTGAAAAGGTTTTGGTTGGTTCTGTTTGGTTCTGTTGATCAGGTTCTCCTGATGCAGGGGGGCTGTGGGACGGGCTGGGCTGGTTGTTAACATCATCCTAAAAGAGGATGAAGGGCAGAAGGCAGCCGTCACTAGTTCTGGAGAGGGGAACATTTGTGTTAGATGAAACGAGTGTTGTTGTTGTTGTGGTAGACTATATGAGTGTGTTGTTGTGGTAGACTATATGAGTGTGTTGTTGTGGTAGACTATATGAGTGTGTTGTTGTGGTAGACTATATGAGTGTTGTTGTGGTAGACTATATGAGTGTTGTTGTGGTAGACTATATGAGTGTGTTGTTGTGGTAGACTATATGAGTGTGTTGTTGTGGTAGACTATATGAGTGTTGTTGTGGTAGACTATATGAGTGTTGTTGTGGTAGACTATATGAGTGTGTTGTTGTGGTAGACTATGCGAGTGTTGTTGTGGTAGACTATATGAGTGTGTTGTTGTGGTAGACTATACGAGTGTTGTTGTGGTGGTAGACTATATGAGTGTGTTGTTGTGGTAGACTATATGAGTGTGTTGTTGTGGTAGACTATATGAGTGTGTTGTTGTGGTAGACTATATGAGTGTGTTGTTGTGGTAGACTATATGAGTGTGTTGTTGTGGTAGACTATATGAGTGTGTTGTTGTGGTAGACTATATGAGTGTGTTGTTGTGGTAGACCAAATGAGTGTTTTGTTGTGGTAGACTATATGAGTGTTTTGTTGTGGTAGACTATATGAGTGTGTTGTTATGGTAGACTATATTAGTGTTGTTGTGGTAGACTATATGAGTGTTGTTGTGGTAGACTATATTAGTGTTGTTGTGGTAGACTATACGAGTGTGTTGTTGTGGTAGACTATATGCGTGTTGTTGTGGTAGACTATATGAGTGTGTTGTGGTGGTAGACTATATGTGTGTTGTTGTGGTAGACTATATGAGTGTTGTTGTGGTGGTAGACTATATGAGTGTGTTGTTGTGGTAGACTATATGAGTGCGTTGTGGTAGACTATATGAGTGTTTTGTTGTTATGGTAGACTATATTAGTGTTGTTATGGTAGACTATATGAGTGTGTTGTTGTGGTAGACTATATTAGTGTTGTTGTTGTGGTAGACTATATGAGTGTTTTGTTGTTATGGTAGACTATATGAGTGTTGTTGTTGTGGTAGACTATATGAGTGTTTTGTTGTTATGGTAGACTATATTAGTGTTGTTGTGGTAGACTATACGAGTGTGTTGTTGTGGTAGACTATATGAGTGTTTTGTTGTTATGGTAGACTATATTAGTGTTGTTGTGGTAGACTATATGAGTGCTGTTGTGGTAGACTATATGAGTGCTGTTGTGGTAGACTATATGAGTGTTGTTGTGGTAGACTATATGAGTGTGTTGATGTGGTAGACTATATGAGTGTTTTGTTGTGGTAGACTATATGAGTGTTGTTGTGGTAGACTATATGAGTGTGTTGTTGTGGTAGACTATATGAGTGTGTTGTTGTGGTAGACTATATGTGTGTTGTTGTGGTAGACTATATGAGTGTTGTTGTGGTAGACTATATGAGTGTTGTTGTGGTAGACTATGAGTGTGTTGTTGTGGTAGACTATGAGTGTGTTGTTGTGGTAGACTATATTAGTGTTGTTGTGGTAGACTATATGAGTGTTGTTGTTGTAGACTATATGAGTGTTGTGGTAGACTATATGAGCGTTGTTGTGGTGGTAGACTATATGTGTGTTGTTGTGGTAGACTATATGAGTGTTGTTGTGGTAGACTATATGAGTGTTGTTGTGGTAGACTATATGAGTGTTGTTGTGGTAGACTATATGAGTGTTGTGGTAGACTATATGAGCGTTGTTGTGGTGGTAGACTATATGTGTGTTGTTGTGGTAGACTATATGAGCGTTGTTGTGGTGGTAGACTATATGTGTGTTGTTGTGGTAGACTATATGAGTGTTGTGGTGGTAGACTATATTAGTGTTGTTGTGGTAGACTATGAGTGTGTTGTGGTGGTAGACTATATGAGTGTGTTGTGGTGGTAGACTATATGAGTGTTGTTGTGGTAGACTATATGAGTGTTGTGGTGGTAGACTATATTAGTGTTGTTGTGGTAGACTATGAGTGTGTTGTTGTGGTAGACTATATTAGTGTTGTTGTGGTAGACTATATGAGTGTGTTGTTGTGGTAGACTATATTAGTGTTGTTGTGGTAGACTATATGAGTGTGTTGTTGTGGTAGACTATATGAGTGCGTTGTGGTAGACTATATGAGTGTTTTGTTGTTATGGTAGACTATATTAGTGTTGTTGTGGTAGACTATATGAGTGTGTTGTTGTGGTAGACTATATTAGTGTTGTTGTTGTGGTAGACTATATGAGTGTTTTGTTGTTATGGTAGACTATATGAGTGTTGTTGTTGTGGTAGACTATATGAGTGTTTTGTTGTTATGGTAGACTATATTAGTGTTGTTGTTGTGGTAGACTATATGAGTGTTTTGTTGTTAAGGTAGACTATATGAGTGTTGTTGTTGTGGTAGACTATATGAGTGTTTTGTTGTGGTAGACTATATGAGTGTTGTTGTGGTAGACTATATGAGTGTTTTGTTGTGGTAGACTATATGAGTGTTGTTGTGGTGGTAGACTATATGAGTGTGTTGTTGTGGTAGACTATATGAGTGTGTTGTTGTGGTAGACTATATGAGTGTTTTGTTGTTATGGTAGACTATATTAGTGTTGTTGTTGTGGTAGACTATATGAGTGTTTTGTTGTTATGGTAGACTATATGTGTGTTGTTGTGGTAGACTATATGAGTGTTGTTGTGGTGGTAGACTATATGAGTGTGTTGTTGTGGTAGACTATATGAGTGCGTTGTGGTAGACTATATGAGTGTTTTGTTGTTATGGTAGACTATATTAGTGTTGTTATGGTAGACTATATGAGTGTGTTGTTGTGGTAGACTATATTAGTGTTGTTGTTGTGGTAGACTATATGAGTGTTTTGTTGTTATGGTAGACTATATGAGTGTTGTTGTTGTGGTAGACTATATGAGTGTTTTGTTGTTATGGTAGACTATATTAGTGTTGTTGTGGTAGACTATACGAGTGTGTTGTTGTGGTAGACTATATGAGTGTTTTGTTGTTATGGTAGACTATATTAGTGTTGTTGTGGTAGACTATATGAGTGCTGTTGTGGTAGACTATATGAGTGCTGTTGTGGTAGACTATATGAGTGTTGTTGTGGTAGACTATATGAGTGTGTTGATGTGGTAGACTATATGAGTGTTTTGTTGTGGTAGACTATATGAGTGTTGTTGTGGTAGACTATATGAGTGTGTTGTTGTGGTAGACTATATGAGTGTGTTGTTGTGGTAGACTATATGTGTGTTGTTGTGGTAGACTATATGAGTGTTGTTGTGGTAGACTATATGAGTGTTGTTGTGGTAGACTATGAGTGTGTTGTTGTGGTAGACTATGAGTGTGTTGTTGTGGTAGACTATATTAGTGTTGTTGTGGTAGACTATATGAGTGTTGTTGTTGTAGACTATATGAGTGTTGTGGTAGACTATATGAGCGTTGTTGTGGTGGTAGACTATATGTGTGTTGTTGTGGTAGACTATATGAGTGTTGTTGTGGTAGACTATATGAGTGTTGTTGTGGTAGACTATATGAGTGTTGTTGTGGTAGACTATATGAGTGTTGTGGTAGACTATATGAGCGTTGTTGTGGTGGTAGACTATATGTGTGTTGTTGTGGTAGACTATATGAGCGTTGTTGTGGTGGTAGACTATATGTGTGTTGTTGTGGTAGACTATATGAGTGTTGTGGTGGTAGACTATATTAGTGTTGTTGTGGTAGACTATGAGTGTGTTGTGGTGGTAGACTATATGAGTGTGTTGTGGTGGTAGACTATATGAGTGTTGTTGTGGTAGACTATATGAGTGTTGTGGTGGTAGACTATATTAGTGTTGTTGTGGTAGACTATGAGTGTGTTGTTGTGGTAGACTATATTAGTGTTGTTGTGGTAGACTATATGAGTGTGTTGTTGTGGTAGACTATATTAGTGTTGTTGTGGTAGACTATATGAGTGTGTTGTTGTGGTAGACTATATGAGTGCGTTGTGGTAGACTATATGAGTGTTTTGTTGTTATGGTAGACTATATTAGTGTTGTTGTGGTAGACTATATGAGTGTGTTGTTGTGGTAGACTATATTAGTGTTGTTGTTGTGGTAGACTATATGAGTGTTTTGTTGTTATGGTAGACTATATGAGTGTTGTTGTTGTGGTAGACTATATGAGTGTTTTGTTGTTATGGTAGACTATATTAGTGTTGTTGTTGTGGTAGACTATATGAGTGTTTTGTTGTTAAGGTAGACTATATGAGTGTTGTTGTTGTGGTAGACTATATGAGTGTTTTGTTGTGGTAGACTATATGAGTGTTGTTGTGGTAGACTATATGAGTGTTTTGTTGTGGTAGACTATATGAGTGTTGTTGTGGTGGTAGACTATATGAGTGTGTTGTTGTGGTAGACTATATGAGTGTGTTGTTGTGGTAGACTATATGAGTGTTTTGTTGTTATGGTAGACTATATTAGTGTTGTTGTTGTGGTAGACTATATGAGTGTTTTGTTGTTATGGTAGACTATATTAGTGTTGTTGTGGTAGACTATATGAGTGCTGTTGTGGTAGACTATATGAGTGTTGTTGTGGTAGACTATATGAGTGTGTTGTTGTGGTAGACTATATGAGTGTGTTGTTGTGGTAGACTATATGAGTGTGTTGTTGTGGTAGACTATATGAGTGTGTTGTTGTGGTAGACTATATGAGTGTTGTTGTTGTGGTAGACTATATGAGTGTGTTGTTGTGGTAGACTATATGAGTGTTGTTGTGGTAGACTATATGAGTGTTGTTGTGGTAGACTATATGAGTGTGTTGTTGTGGTAGACTATATGAGTGTGTTGTTGTGGTAGACAATATGAGTGTGTTGTTGTGGTAGACTATATGAGTGTGTTGTTGTGGTAGACTATATGAGTGTGTTGTTGTGGTAGACTATATGAGTGTGTTGTTGTGGTAGACTATATGAGTGTGTTGTTGTGGTAGACTATATGAGTGTGTTGTTGTGGTAGACTATATGAGTGTGTTGTTGTGGTAGACTATATGAGTGTTGTTGTGGTAGACTATATGAGTGTTGTTGTGGTAGACTATATGAGTGTTGTTGTGGTAGACTATATGAGTGTTGTTGT
This sequence comes from Salvelinus fontinalis, assembly GCF_029448725.1. NCBI lineage: Eukaryota > Metazoa > Chordata > Actinopteri > Salmoniformes > Salmonidae > Salvelinus > Salvelinus fontinalis. The sequence continues at coordinate 62,871 of NW_026600274.1, forward strand.
GGTAGACTATATGAGTGTTGTTGTGGTAGACTATATGAGTGTTGTTGTGGTAGACTATATGAGTGTTGTTGTGGTAGACTATATGAGTGTTGTTGTGGTAGACTATATGAGTGTTGTTGTGGTAGACTATATGAGTGTTGTTGTGGTAGACTATATGAGTGTTGTTGTGGTAGACTATATGAGTGTGTTGTTGTGGTAGACTATATGAGTGTTGTTGTGGTAGACTATATGAGTGTTGTTGTGGTAGACTATATGACTGTGTTGTTGTGGTAGACCATATGAGTGTTGTTGTGGTAGACTATATGAGTGTGTTGTTGTGGTAGACTATATGAGTGTTGTTGTGGTAGACTATATGTGTGTTGTTGTGGTAGACTATATGTGTGTTGTGGTGGTAGACTATATGAGTGTTGTTGTGGTGGTAGACTATATGAGTGTTGTTGTGGTGGTAGACTATATGAGTGTGTTGTTATGGTAGACTATATTAGTGTTGTTGTGGTAGACTATATGAGTGTATTGTTGTGGTAGACTATATGAGTGTGTTGTTGTGGTAGACTATATGAGTGTGTTGTTGTGGTAGACTATATGAGTGTGTTGCTGTGGTAGACTATATGAGTGTGTTGTTGTGGTAGACTATACGAGTGTTGTTGTGGTAGACTATATGAGTGTTGTTGTAGTAGACTATACGAGTGTTGTTGTGGTAGACTATATGTGTGTTGTTGTGGTAGACTATATGAGTGTGTTGTTGTGGTAGACTATATGAGTGTGTTGTTGTGGTAGACTATATGAGTGTGTTGTTGTGGTAGACTATATGAGTGTTGTTGTGGTAGACTATATGTGTGTTGTTGTGGTAGACTATACGAGTGTGTTGTTGTGGTAGACTATACGAGTGTGTTGTTGTGGTAGACTATACGAGTGTTGTTGTTGTGGTAGACTATACGAGTGTGTTGTTGTGGTAGACTATATGAGTGTGTTGTTGTGGTAGACTATATGAGTGTTGTTGTGGTAGACTATATGAGTGTTGTTGTGGTAGACTATATGAGTGTTGTTGTGGTAGACTATATGAGTGTTGTTGTGGTAGACTATATAAGTGTTGTTGTGGTAGACTATATGAGTGTTGTTGTGGTAGACTATATGAGTGTTGTTGTGGTAGACTATATGAGTGTTGTTGTGGTAGACTATATGAGTGTTGTTGTGGTAGACTATATGAGTGTTGTTGTGGTAGACTATATGAGTGTTGTTGTGGTAGACTATATGAGTGTGTTGTTGTGGTAGACTATATGAGTGTTGTTGTGGTAGACTATATGAGTGTTGTTGTGGTAGACTATATGAGTGTTGTTGTGGTAGACTATATGACTGTGTTGTTGTGGTAGACCATATGAGTGTTGTTGTGGTAGACTATATGAGTGTGTTGTTGTGGTAGACTATATGAGTGTTGTTGTGGTAGACTATATGTGTGTTGTTGTGGTAGACTATATGTGTGTTGTGGTGGTAGACTATATGAGTGTTGTTGTGGTAGACTATATGAGTGTTGTTGTGGTAGACTATATGAGTGTGTTGTTGTGGTAGACTATATGAGTGTTGTTGTGGTAGACTATATGAGTGTTGTTGTGGTAGACTATATGAGTGTTGTTGTGGTAGACTATATGAGTGTTGTTGTGGTAGACTATACGAGTGTGTTGTTGTGGTAGACCATATGAGTGTTGTTGTGGTAGACTATACGAGTGTGTTGTTGTGGTAGACTATACGAGTGTTGTTGTTGTGGTAGACTATACGAGTGTGTTGTTGTGGTAGACTATACGAGTGTGTTGTTGTGGTAGACTATATGAGTGTTGTTGTGGTAGACTATATGAGTGTTGTTGTGGTAGACTATATGAGTGTTGTTGTGGTAGACTATATGAGTGTTGTTGTGGTAGACTATATAAGTGTTGTTGTGGTAGACTATATGAGTGTTGTTGTGGTAGACTATATGAGTGTTGTTGTGGTAGACTATATGAGTGTTGTTGTGGTAGACTATATGAGTGTTGTTGTGGTAGACTATATGAGTGTTGTTGTGGTAGACTATATGAGTGTTGTTGTGGTAGACTATATGAGTGTGTTGTTGTGGTAGACTATATGAGTGTTGTTGTGGTAGACTATATGACTGTGTTGTTGTGGTAGACTATATGACTGTGTTGTTGTGGTAGACCATATGAGTGTTGTTGTGGTAGACTATATGAGTGTGTTGTTGTGGTAGACTATATGAGTGTGTTGTTGTGGTAGACTATATGAGTGCTGTTGTGGTAGACTATATGAGTGTGTTGTTGTGGTAGACTATATGAGTGTTGTTGTGGTAGACTATATGTGTGTTGTTGTGGTAGACTATATGTGTGTTGTGGTGGTAGACTATATGAGTGTGTTGTTGTGGTAGACTATATGAGTGTGTTGCTGTGGTAGACTATATGAGTGTGTTGTTGTGGTAGACTATACGAGTGTTGTTGTGGTAGACTATACGAGTGTTGTTGTAGTAGACTATATGAGTGTTGTTGTGGTGGTAGACTATATGAGTGTTGTTGTGGTGGTAGACTATATGAGTGTGTTGTTATGGTAGACTATATGAGTGTTGTTGTGGTAGACTATATGAGTGTTGTTGTGGTAGACTATATGAGTGTGTTGTTGTGGTAGACTATATGAGTGTGTTGTTGTGGTAGACTATATGAGTGTGTTGTTGTGGTAGACTATATGAGTGTGTTGCTGTGGTAGACTATATGAGTGTGTTGTTGTGGTAGACTATACGAGTGTTGTTGTGGTAGACTATACGAGTGTTGTTGTAGTAGACTATACGAGTGTTGTTGTGGTAGACTATACGTGTGTTGTTGTGGTAGACTATACGTGTGTTGTTGTTGTGGTAGACTATACGAGTGTTTTGTTGTGGTAGACTATATGAGTGTGTTGTTGTGGTAGACTATATGAGTGTGTTGTTGTGGTAGACTATATGAGTGTGTTGTTGTGGTAGACTATATGAGTGTGTTGTTGTGGTAGACTATATGAGTGTGTTGTTGTGGTAGACTATATGAGTGTTGTTGTGGTAGACTATATGTGTGTTGTTGTGGTAGACTATATGTGTGTTGTTGTGGTAGACTACATGAGTGTGTTGTTGTGGTAGACTATATGAGTGTGTTGTTGTGGTAGACTATACGAGTGTTGTTGTTGTGGTAGACTATACGAGTGTTGTTGTTGTGGTAGACTATACGAGTGTGTTGTTGTGGTAGACTATACGAGCGTGTTGTTGTGGTAGACTATATGAGTGTTGTTGTGGTAGACTATATGAGTGTGTTGTTGTGGTAGACTATATGAGTGTGTTGTTGTGGTAGACTATATGAGTGTGTTGTTGTGGTAGACTATATGAGTGTGTTGTTGTGGTAGACTATATGAGTGTGTTGTTGTGGTAGACTATATGAGTGCGTTGTGGTAGACTATATGAGTGTGTTGTTGTGGTAGACTATATGAGTGTTGTTGTTGTGGTAGACTATATGAGTGTGTTGTTGTGGTAGACTATATGAGTGTTGTTGTGGTAGACTATATGAGTGTTGTTGTGGTAGACTATATGAGTGTGTTGTTGTGGTAGACTATATGAGTGTGTTGTTGTGGTAGACTATATGAGTGCGTTGTGGTAGACTATATGAGTGTGTTGTTGTGGTAGACTATATGAGTGTTGTTGTTGTGGTAGACTATATGAGTGTTGTTGTTGTGGTAGACTACATGAGTGTTGTTGTTGTGGTAGACTACATGAGTGTTGTTGTTGTAGTAGACTATATGAGTGTGTTGTTGTGGTAGACTATATGAGTGTGTTGTTGTGGTAGACTATATGAGTGTGTTGTTGTGGTAGACTATATGAGTGTTGTTGTTGTGGTAGACTATATGAGTGTGTTGTTGTGGTAGACTATATGAGTGTGTTGTTGTGGTAGACTATATGAGTGCGTTGTGGTAGACTATATGAGTGTGTTGTTGTGGTAGACTATATGAGTGTGTTGTTATGGTAGACTATATTAGTGTTGTTGTGGTAGACTATATGAGTGTTGTTGTTGTGGTAGACTATATGAGTGTTGTTGTTGTGGTAGACTACATGAGTGTTGTTGTTGTGGTAGACTACATGAGTGTTGTTGTTGTAGTAGACTATATGAGTGTGTTGTTGTGGTAGACTATATGAGTGTGTTGTTGTGGTAGACTATATGAGTGTTGTTGTGGTAGACTATATGAGTGTGTTGTTGTGGTAGACTATATGAGTGTTGTTGTTGTGGTAGACTATATGAGTGTGTTGTTGTGGTAGACTATATGAGTGTTGTTGTGGTAGACTATATGAGTGTTTTGTTGTGGTAGACTATATGTGTGTCCAATACTTTGATCAGGGAATCAGGGCCTGTATTTCACAAAGCATCTAACAGTAAGAATGCTGAACTCAGACCCTCCCTGTCCAGGTAATCCTAAAGCAAAACTGATCCTAGATCAGTGTGTTTGTGTTAGTGCTTGGTAGGAACAAAAGACTGTACCCACCGCTCTGCAGATAAGACTGGCCCTGCCTCAAAAGACCCACCCAGTCGCATGGTGTCACTACAGACTGACTGAGCAGCAGCAGCAGTAAACTAACCGCCAGCTTGATACTTTGTTACATTGACAACCACAATCAAATCAGTTTTCAGATGACTGAGCATAAACGGACCTGGCATAACCGGTCTGTGCTATTACTCCAACTCTTGTCACGCATCGTCTTGCAATTACAGCAATGGAGTTTTCACAGCCCGATTTGGGACAAAGATGCCCATTCATGTCATGTGAGGCATTCGAGTCCGAAGGGCCAGGATAATGTTAGTAAATTTGGCTGGCTAGCTAACGGGCATTCGTCCCTCCCGTGTCTTACCTCGTCCATTGTGGGTCGGTCAGAACCGGGAGGAGTGAATTCTGCCGACATGTTATTGATTGTTGTTCTTTTACGTTCACTTCAGCTCGAGGACACTCACGACAGTTGAACAATTTACTGGTCGTGAAACGATTTGAAACCTAACCAGCCATCTAAACGAAGGCAATACATGCAGAAATCCTATATGTTGCCATTTTAACAGTAACTAGCTAGCTAGACTGTTTTGAAGAGAGGTAAATAAGCCGACTGTCTGCGTTACTGCATCACCGTACTTCCGGGTATAATTCTTCTGCATGACTAAACTACCTGGTACAATAGCGCCACCTTGTGTACAGGAGTGAGAAGGCAGGCAATACAAGGCGCTCACAACCTGCAGGAATCTTGTTCAATTATATATTTTTATTTTAACTTTATTTAACTAGGCAAGTCAGTTAAGAAGAAATTCTTATTTACAATGACGGCCTACCACAGACGACACTGGGCCAATTGTGCGCTGCCCTATGGGATTCCCAATCACGGCCGGATGTGATACAGCCTGGATTCGAACCAGGGACTGTAGTGATGCCTCTTGCACTGAGATGCAGTGCCTTAGATCGCTGCCCCACTCGGTCCTCAAACCAACGTTAAAGGTGCATGCCGCCACCTACTATGCTGCTGAAGGGACAATCACGGTCTAAATCCTCCTACCTCAGTGCTTTTGAAAAACAAAATAGCCCTACTAACTTCTAATAGACCCTCCCCCATCCCCGTCCCACCTCAATGACCCTACACTTCCATTTTCCCTCTGTTAAACATACTTAAGACAATATAACGACACATGCTCCACCGTTTCATCGACCGTACACTCCAGACACACCATTCACATGCTGCCAACCAGATGTAATGACGAGTTCAATGTACAATATCCTAAGCGCAATCACCACCTCTTCCTTCCTAATCTGACCTTTGAACCTTGGTCCACTGACCTTTCTTTAGAGGGAATATAAATGCTGTCCCTTGGGCTCAGAGTCCCATCTCTTCTGCCACACATCTATCAAAATGGCCCTGATCTTACATCTGGCCTCACCTCTACCCAGTGGAACATTAATATCAATTATATTTAGTTTCAAAGCTCTTTTGGCTAACTGGTCTACAATTACATTCCCTTCCACACCCAAATGTACTGGGACCCAGCAGAATATCACTACTGGCCTCCCAAGTGGTGCAGCGGTCTAAGGCACTGCATCGCAGTGTTGCGGCATCACTACAGCCTGGGGTTCGATCCCAGGCTGTGTCACAACCGGCCGTGACTGGAGTCCCATAGGGCGGTGCACAATTGGCCCAGTATCGTCCAGGTTAGGGGAGGGTTTGGCTGGGGGGGCTTTAATTGGCTCATCGCGCTCTAGAGACTCCTTGTGGCAGGCTGGGCGCCTGCAGGCTGACTTCGGTCATCAGTTGAATGATGTTTCTTCTGACACATTGGTGCAGCTGGCTTCCTGGCGAGCGGGTGTTAAGAAGCGCAGCTTGGCGACCTTCGCCTCTCCCAAGCCCGTTGGGGAGTTGCAGCATATAGTATTGAGCAGCATATAGTATACACCCATTCTCTCAATTTTCCATAATAACATTAACACATCCAATAGTAGGTCACTCCTATCAGATTGACCAGATGATAAACTATTCAAGACAGAGAATCTGAGCAAACTATAATTCTAACAGGTTGTACGTCCTCCACCCACTGGAGGGCGACTATTATCACCAACAGTTCAACTGAGTATACTGACAGTTCCCCTGCCGTAATCATAGTAAACACTTCAATATTGCGTGTTACATTTTCTGCACGCCTTATAAAGCCCACGTTTACCAAGGCCGTCTTCAAGCATAGCAAATAAAACCTTATTCTTGATATCCATCAGCTTGGCTCATTAGTGTGAAAAGAGAAACAGAAACGTATTTTTTTAATAGATAAAAAGTTAAGAGGCAGGTTTTTGTAACCTCTTTATTCAATCACCATGACACACCTTTGTTTACTATCTTATAGCGGCGTATCGAACTGAATGAAATCCTGGACAGAGCCATAGCTCTCTGTGATCAAATGTCCTGCGACTGAACATTATTTGGATGTTATCCAATAAAGAACAGAATTATTACGTTAAAAAAAAAATTCAACAATTATTTTAACTGGGTTCCTCACACAGGATGGGGTGGACGGAGAACAAGCATTCCGCGATTCCAATTTAGAACACCGTCTAGCAGCCATTTTGGGTTCACTTTCTCTGGTTCAAGTTCTATAACAAACTGGACAGCGCTGATTATGTCATCTCTCGATCAGAACTGGGTGCTTTCTTCAAGTGGAATTTAGAACCACGTCCATTGTAATTGTTCTAACCGAGCCTATCGTTCTTCATCATAAGTTTAATAGTTGTGTTTGTCCACCCTACTAACGAACACCCATAGTTCTACTGTCAACACTTACTGATAAAGCTTCCCCATTCTTTCCCCCAACGGAGTAGGGTGAAGTTGCCCCTAGACGCTGGTCAGTTTTGCATCTCCCCCACTAATGGTTAAGGTTAGGATTCAGGCAGGGGAACTTCACCCAGCGTCTGTCCCCTCCCCAGCAGCCTGTGTCCTGCATCAGAATTCTGTGAATCATTTAGGTGAAATTTAGAACTATGTCTATTCCAATGGAGTCTATTGTTCTCCTGTCTGATGATGACCAACGTGTATCATTGTTTTTGTCCAGCCGGCTAACATCACCTATAGGAATACTAAGCTTATCATGTCTTAAGTTCAAATCCTCCTGGTTATTCACTTCGTCTCTTCTCCAGTATCAGCGTGTGTCCTGTCACTGTGGTGTGTCCGTTGGTGAGCCCGTAGCTTCTGACAGCGGCCGTATCTCTTCCCACAGTAGTCACAGCTGTACGGTCTCTCCCCTGTGTGAACTCTGTGGTGTATCCTGAGGTCTGACGCTCTAGAGAACCCTCTCCCACAGACCAGACACAGGTGAGGCTTCTCTCCGGAGTGAGACTGCTGGTGCTCCCTCAGATGTCCTGATTGGGTGAAACTCTTCCCACACACAGGGCAGGAGTAAGGCTTCTCTCCCGTGTGTGTGAGTAGGTGTCTTCTCATGGCTCCCAGGTGAGCGAACTTCTTGCCACAGTCGGGGCAGGGGTACGGCTTCTCTCCCGTATGGATTCTCATGTGGATCTGTAGTACCGAGAGCTTGTAGCACTCTCTGCCACACACTGAGCAGCGGTGGGACGTCTTAGTTTTGTGACTCTCCTGGTGTTCAGGATGTTCTGATGTAGCGGGAATCGCTTTGCTGTCTAAGCCACAGTCAGGGCTCTCGCCTGTGTGAATAACAGAGTGGGTTAGGTATCGAGGCAAGTCGACTTTCATTCACAGTCCGTATCCCAAATGGTACCTTATTCTCTATCATAGTGCATCCACTTCGTTCAGGACCCTGGTCAACAAGTAGTGCACTTTATAGGAGATTGGGTGAACAGAACCCCAGTCAACTAAAAAACAGTCAGCGTTCTGCCTCCACTTACTATGTTGAACAGAACCCCAGTCAACTAAAAAACAGTCAGCGTTCTGCCTCCACTTACTATGTTGAACAGAACCCCAGTCAACTAAAGAACCGTCAGCGTTCTGCCTCCACTTACTATGTTGAACAGAACCCCAGTCAACATTCTGCCTCCACTTACTATGTTGAACAGAACCCCAGTCAACTAAAGAACAGTCAGCGTTCTGCCTCCACTTACTATGTTGAACAGAACCCCAGTCAACTAAAGAACAGTCAGTGTTCTGCCTCCACTTACTATGTTGAACAGAACCCCAGTCAGCGTTCTGCCTCCACTTACTATGTTGAACAGAACCCCAGTCAGCGTTCTGCCTCCACTTACTATGTTGAACAGAACCCCAGTCAACTAAAGAACAGTCAGTGTTCTGCCTCCACTTACTATGTTGAACAGAACCCCAGTCAGCGTTCTGCCTCCACTTACTATGTTGAACAGAACCCCAGTCAGCGTTCTGCCTCCACTTACTATGTTGAACAGAACCCCAGTCAACTAAAGAACAGTCAGCATTCTGCCTCCACTTACTATGTTGAACAGAACCCCAGTCAACTAAAGAACAGTCAGTGTTCTGCCTCCACTTACTATGTTGAACAGAACCCCAGTCAACTAAAGAACAGTCAGTGTTCTGCCTCCACTTACTATGTTGAACAGAACCCCAGTCAGCATTCTGCCTCCACTTACTATGTTGAACAGAACCCCAGTCAGCGTTCTGCCTCCACTTACTATGTTGAACAGAACCCCAGTCAACTAAAGAACAGTCAGTGTTCTGCCTCCACTTACTATGTTGAACAGAACCCCAGTCAACTAAAGAACAGTCAGCATTCTGCCTCCACTTACTATGTTGAACAGAATCCCAGTCAAATTCTTCTCCTTCAGAATTGATGAAACCACCAACTTCATCCTCCTCTTTCACTTCCTCCTTCTCCTCATCTACAATATGAACGTTGATCCCAGGTGTTTGAGTGATGTCCTCATGTCTTGGATCAGGACCCTGGGACTCTGTAGCTTTGGTGCGGGATTGGTCACCGGGATCCTACAATGAAAACATATCAATAACCGTGTTAGAACTCTATTTATAAACACAATACAAGACTTCTGTTCAATCCTGTCAAGACCTGAGAACTATGACATCAGCTTAGAAGGTTCAAGACCTGAGAACTATGACATCAGCTTAGAAGGTTCCCTGTGTAGCATTTAAAAAAGAAATAATTTAATCTCATAAAATGTTGGTCATTTTTTCTCCCACCTTGTTGATGTGTGATGTAGGGAGACTTCCTCCTTCACTACCAGAAGAGCCATGGACAGGACTCTCATCTGTAGAGATAGGTTGGTATTATGGGCTATAAATAACAATTTTGTTGCTTCTTGGCTACCTGCTAAACTTTTCATTTAATTTTACTTTCATTAACCATTTCATTAAAACTTTGCATTCAACAAATTTTGCCAACTTCTTAGTTTCGTCCTCGCTCTATTTTTTTCCCATTCAACTTTTTAACCCGGACGCTTTATCTGGACTTGGTTCTACAGGACCTTCACCAGCCGAAGCTAAGTAGTAACATTAACATGATGTCTTCTAATTGCAGTCGCTGTACTCATAATATACAGGAGAACTATCGCCTTATGGCGAGGATAGCCGTGCTGCAAGCCCAGCTTCAGACAGAATCGTTAGGCAAGGGTCATTTCAGTGTAGGAAAGGATGAAACAGCGTCTGTGCCAACAATAAGTACAGATAGTAGTATAAATCCCTCGCACAGTCCCCGCAGCCGGACAATTTCTCATGGCTTCTGGAAGGAAATGCTGTTGGCATGCTCAACCGGTGACGCTCATTCAACCGGTTCCTCCCATTAAGCAACGAGTCGGAGTCAGAGGCTGAGTCTTCTCTGGTCTCTCCTCCTCCCGTTACGGGGTCTGAGAGGCCGAAGCCTCCCCACCATTAGCTCTGACAGATTGAAAACCCTTGTCATTGGCAACTCCATTACCCGCAGTATTAGACTTAAAACGAATCACCCAGCGATCATACACTGTTTACCAGCGGGCAGGGCTACCGACGTTAAGGCTAATCTGAAGATGGTGCTGGCTAAAGCTAAAACTGGTGAGTGTAGAGAGTATAGAGATATTGTTATCCACGTCGGCACCAACGATGTTAGGATGAAACAGTCAGAGGTCACCAAGCGCAATTTAGCCTCAGAGGGTAAATCAGCTAGAAAGAGGTCGGCATCAAGTAATTGTCTCTGGCCCCCTCCCAGTTAGGAGTGATGAGCTCTACAGCAGAGTCTCACAACTCAATCGCTGGTTGAAAACTGTTTTCTGCCCCTCCTAAAAGATACAATTTGTAGATAATTGGCCCTCTTTCTGGGACTCACCCACAAACAGGACCAAGCCTGGCCTGCTGAGGAGTGACGGACTCCATCCTAGCTGGAGGAGTGCTCACATCTTATCTACGAACATAGACAGGGCTCTAACTCCCCTAGCTCCACAATGAGATAGGGTGCAGGCCAGGCAGCAGGGTGCAGGCCAGGCAGCAGGCTGTCAGCCAGCCTGCCAGCTTAATGGAGTCTGCCACAAGCACAGTCAGTGTAGTCAGCTCAGCTAACCCCATTGAGACCGTGTCTGTGCCTCGATCTAGGTTGGGAAAATCTAAACATGGCGGTGTTCGCCTTAGTAATCTCACTGGAATAAAGACCTCCATCCCTGTAATTATTAAAAGAGACTGTGATAATACCTCACAACTCAAAATAGGACTACTTAAATGTTAGATCCCTCACTTCCAAGGCAGTTATAGTCAGTGAACTAATCACTCATCATAATCTTGATGTGATTGGCCTGACTGATGAAACATGGCTTAAGCCTGATGAATTTACTGAGTTAAATGGAGGCCTCTCCTCCAGGTTACACTAGTGACCACATCCCCGCGCATCCCGCAAAGGCGGAGGTGTTGCTAACATTTGACAGCTAATTTCAATTGATATATATCTTTTTTTTTTAAAGCAGTTTCATCTTTTGAGCTTTTAGTCATGAAATCTATGCAGCCTACCCAAGCACTTTTTATAGCTACTGTTTACAGGCCTCCTGGGCCGTATACAGCGTTCCTCACTGAGTTCCCTGAATTCCTATCGCACCTTGTAGTCATGGCAGATAATATTCACATTTTTGGCAACTTCAATATTCACATGGAGAAATCCACATTCTCATTCCAAAAGGCTTTCGGAGCCATCAACGACATCATGTCTCTGGACCTACGCATTGACACAGTCATACTCTGGATCTAGTTTCATCCCGTGGAATAAATATTGTGGATCATAATCCTGGACTATCGGACCACCATTTTATTATGTTTGTAATCACAACAAATAATCTGCTCAAACCGCAACCAAGGATTATCAAAAGCTGTGCTATAAATTCTCAGGACAACCCAAAGATTCCTAGATGCCTTTCCAGACTCCCTCCACCTACCCAAGGACATCGGAGTACAAAAATCAATTAACCCCCTAACAGGGTATCTACATTTAACTTTGCGTAATACCCTGGATGGCAGTCACACCTCTAAAAAAAAAATATTTGTCACAAGAAATTAACTCCCTGGTATACAGAAAATACCCGAGACCTGAAACAAGCTTCCAGAAAATACTTGAGACCTGAAACAAGCTTCCAGAAAATACCTGAGACCTGAAACAAGCTTCCAGAAAATACCTGAGACCTGAAACAAGCTTCCAGAAAATACCTGAGACCTGAAACAAGCTTCCAGAAAATACCTGAGACCTGAAACAAGCTTCCAGAAAATACCCGAGACCTGAAACAAGCTTCCAGAAAATACCCAAGACCTGAAACAAGCTTCCAGAAAATACCTGAGACCTGAAACAAGCTTCCAGAAAATACCCAAGACCTGAAACAAGCTTCCAGAAAATACCTGAGACAAGCTTCCAGAAAATACCTGAGACCTGAAACAAGCTTCCAGAAAATTGGAAAGGAAATGGCGCTCCACCAAACTGGAAGTCTTCTGACTAGCTTGGAAAGACAGTACCGTGCAATATCAAAGAGCCCTCGATTAGCTGCTCGATCAGTCTACTTTTCCAACCTGATTGAGGAGAATAAAGACAATCCAAAGTGTATGTTCGATACTGTTGCAAAACTAACTAAAAAGCAGCATTCACCAAGACAGGATGGCCTTCACTTCAGCAGTGATCATTTCAGGCACCTCTTTGACAAAAAGATCATGATCATCAGAAAGCAATTACAGACTCCTCTTTGAATCTGCATATTTCTCCAAAACGCAGGTGTCCTGAGTCTGAACAGAACTGCCAGGACCTAGGATCAAGGGAGACACTAGAGTTTTTTAATCCTGTATCTCTCGCAAATATTCATGAAAAAAAAGTAATGGTCTCTAAACCTTCCAGCTGCCTACTAGACCCTATTCCAACTAAACTACTGAAAGAGCTACTTCCTGTACTTGTCCCTCCTATGTTGAACATAATAAACAGCTCCCTATCCTCCAGATGTGTACCAAACTCACTAAAAGTGGCAGTAATAAAGACTCTCCTGAAAAAGCCAAATCTTGACCCAGAAAATAAATACAAATATTGGCCTATATCGAATCTCCCATTCCTCTCAAAATTGTTGAACTGCTTCCTGAACACAATGTATATGAAACGCTTCAGTCTGGTTTTAGACACCATCATAGCACTGAGACTGCATTCGTGAAGGTGGTAAATTACCTTTTAATGGCATCAGACCATGGCTCTGCATCTGTCCTTGTGCTCCTAGACCTTGGTGCTGCTTTTGACACCATTGATCACCACATTCTTTTGGAGAGATTGGAAACCCTAATTGATCTACACAGACGAGTTCTTGCCTGGTTTAGATCTTATCTGTCGTGAAAGATATCAGTTTGTCTCTGTGGATGGTTTGTCTTCTGAATTGTAAGTTTCGGTGTTCCTCAAAGTTCCGTTTTAGGACCCCTATTGTTTTCACTACATATTCTACCTCTTGGTGATAGCATTTAGAAACACAATGTCAACTTTCACTGGTTGGTATTTTTGGTTATAATGAGACTACCAGAGCCATGCACAGGACTCTCTCCTGTGGAGATAGGTTGGTATTACGGACTCTCCTGTGGAGATAGGTTGGTGTTACGGACTCTCTCCTGTGGAGATAGGTTGGTGTTACGGACTCTCTCCTGTGGAGATAGGTTGGTATTACGGACTCTCCTGTGGAGATAGGTTGGTATTACGGACTCTCCTGTGGAGATAGGTTGGTGTTACGGACTCTCCTGTGGAGATAGGTTGGTGTTACGGACTCTCCTGTGGAGATAGGTTGGTGTTACGGACTCTCCTGTGGAGATAGGTTGGTATTACGGACTCTCCTGTGGAGATAGGTTGGTATTACGGACTCTCCTGTGGAGATAGGTTGGTATTACGGACTCTCCTGTGGAGATAGGTTGGTATTACGGACTCTCCTGTGGAGATAGGTTGGTGTTACGGACTCTCCTGTGGAGATAGGTTGGTATTACGGACTCTCCTGTGGAGATAGGTTGGTGTTACGGACTCTCCTGTGGAGATAGGTTGGTATTACGGACTCTCCTGTGGAGATAGGTTGGTATTACGGACTCTCCTGTGGAGATAGGTTGGTATTACGGACTCTCTCCTGTGGAGATAGGTTGGTATTACGGACTCTCCTGTGGAGATAGGTTGGTGTTACGGACTCTCTCCTGTGGAGATAGGTTGGTGTTACGGACTCTCTCCTGTGGAGATAGGTTGGTGTTACGGACTCTCTCCTGTGGAGATAGGTTGGTGTTACGGACTCTCCTGTGGAGATAGGTTGGTGTTACGGACTCTCTCCTGTGGAGATAGGTTGGTATTACGGACTCTCCTGTGGAGATAGGTTGGTGTTACGGACTCTCTCCTGTGGAGATAGGTTGGTGTTACGGACTCTCTCCTGTGGAGATAGGTTGGTGTTACGGACTCTCCTGTGGAGATAGGTTGGTGTTACGGACTCTCCTGTGGAGATAGGTTGGTGTTACGGACTCTCCTGTGGAGATAGGTTGGTATTACGGACTCTCCTGTGGAGATAGGTTGGTATTACGGACGCTCCTGTGGAGATAGGTTGGTATTACGGACTCTCCTGTGGAGATAATTTGTGAGTTAATTAATTGGGTTTGGTAAATAAGCCAACAAGGGGTCTAGGTTGTGTCCAAAATGGCACCCTATTCCCCACAGGGCACTGGTCAAAAGAAGTGCACTATAAAATGAATAGTGTCAATTGGAACACACATCCGATACAACTGATTGTGTCACCATTCTGCCTCTACTTACTGAGATCAGGGAAACTCCAGCCAACTTCCTCTCCTTCAGCATTGATGAAAGCACCAACCGACTCCTCTTCCTCCTCTCCTTCAGCATTGATGAAACCACCAACCTCCTCCTCTTCCTCCTCCTCTCCTTCAGCATTGATAAAACCACCAACCGACTCCTCTTCCTCCTCTCCTTCAGCATTGATAAAACCACCAACCTCTTCCTCCTCCTCTCCTTCAGCATTGATAAAACCACCAACCTCCTCCTCTTCTTCCTCCTCCTTCACTTTCACTGGCAGGCAGAGAGAAAGACAAAGCACATGTTTGTTAATTTATGACACAGCTATTGATGTACAGGCATCTTTAATCCCAATGTAGAACTAATCATCATCATCATCATCATCATCAGGTCATGTGGTCAGGAAAACCTCTTGGGGACAGTTTTCCAGACACAGAATGCGCCTAGTCCTGAACTAACAAGCATTCTCAATGTGCCTAGTCCTGAACTAACAAGCATTCTCAAATGGGCCTAGTCCTGGACTAACAAGCATTCTCAATGGGCCTAGTCCTGGACTAACAAGCATTCTCAATGGGCCTAGTCCTGAACTAACAAGCATTCTCAATGGGCCTAGTCCTGAACTAACAAGCATTCTCAATGTGCCTAGTCCCGGACTAACAAGCATTCTCAATGGGCCTAGTGCTGGACTAACAAGCATTCTCAATGTGCCTAGTGCTGGACTAACAAGCATTCTCAATGGGCCTAGTGCTGGACTAACAAGCATTGTCAATGTGCCTAGTCCCGGACTAACAAGCATTCTCAATGGGCCTAGTCCCGGACTAACAAGCATTCTCAATGGGCCTAGTGCAGGACTAACAAGCATTCTCAATGTGCCTAGCGCTGGACTAACAAGCATTCTCAATGGGCCTAGTGCAGGACTAACAAGCATTCTCAACGGGCCTAGTGCAGGACTAACAAGCATTCTCAATGGGCCTAGTGCAGGACTAACAAGCATTATCAATAGAGATTCTCCATTAAAAGCTCTTCTTAGTCCAGGTCTAGGCTCACTCTGTTCGGGACACTCCCAATCCTTTATGCATTGTTTATTATTAATAAATGATCTTCCAACTCACCCTGGATAGTAGCTGCCATCTCCCCGTCACTTTTACCACCACTTCCTGTCCTCTGGTGAGTCAGCTTGTGAGCCCGGAGATTCTTTGACCTGATGTAGCTCTTGCCACACTCTGCACAGCGGTAGGGCCTTTCTCCCGTATGAACTCTGTGGTGAATCTTCAGATCTTCTGCTCTGATATACTGTTTCAGACAGATCAGACAGTGGTGCTTCTCTCCGGAGTGAGACTGTTGGTGCTCTTTCAGATGTCCTGATTGGGTGAAACTCTTCCCACACACAGAGCAGGAGTAAGGCTTCTCTCCTGTGTGTGTGAGATGGTGTCGTCTCATGGCTCCCAGGTGACATTAGTTTGATTGGTGGAAATACATGAATTCAACACATCTGGGTTAGACCAGTGTTTTCCCAATCCTGGTCCCAGGGACCCAAATGGGTGCACATGTTGTATTTATTTTTTTAAACACCTGATTCAAATCAAGGGTTGGTGGTGAGTTGAAAGTGTTTGAGTGGTAGGGCAAACACTCAAACGTGCACCCCTTTGGGTCCCCAGGACCAGGTTTGAAAAACACAGATGAACGTAAATCATCCAATGATAAGTCATTTTCTGTTAAATGACTATTCTGTCCCAAACATTCAAATTCAAAACATTCCAACTTACTAAAAAGAGAATCCCAGTCAACTTTTAGCAGCTTGGGACCCTGCAGTGTTCTCTGGTTCCTGTGGTTCCTGACAGGAACTGGTGACTGTGTGGGTTTAGGTCGAGTAGGACAGGAGTTAGACAGGCTGGATCTGCCATCACCGTCCTACAATAAATGTTGACATGACATTTTAGTCATTTAACTGACACTCTAATCCAGAGCGATTTACAGGAGCAATTAGGGTTAAGTGCCTTGCTCGAGGGCACATCAACAGATTTTTCACCTAGTCGGCTAGGGGGATTCCGGAAGGCTCCCGAGTGGCGCAGCGGTCTAAGGCACTGTGTCTCAGTGCTGGAGGCTTCACTACAGACACCCTGGTTCGAATCCAGGCTGTATCACAACCTGCTGTGTTTGGGAGTACCATAGGGCGGCGCACAATTGTCCCAGCGTCTTCTGGGTTTGGCCGGTGTAGGCCGTCATTGTAAATAACAATTTGTTCTTAACTGACTTGCCTAGTTAAATAAAAATGTTATAAATCAAATTCTAACTAGTGACTGTCCCAATGCTTGTAACCGCTAGGCTATCTGCCACAGATACAATGACGGAACAGAGGGATGTCTGATGCCAACTACAATGTATTATTATACTACTAAGACCATGAGTTTTACCCTGACAATGTCTCCTTCCCAAATGGCTACATAGTACAATGCTTCAGTCCTATGGACCCTGATCAAAGGCAGTACACTATATAAGAGAATCGGGTGCCACTTGGAACAGGCCAATACGATCTGATCAGGAAACGCTCCACAAGGCCCAGAGTGTTCCTGGCCAGGTCACGTGGTCTTTAGTCAGGGATAAATCTGCGGCCTACATTATGAATTTGACAGAACGCGAAAGATTGCATTTACTACCATTACTTACTGTAATGGAATATAACGATCATTAGATGGAGCAATAACACAGGAATCAACTGACCGCTTGCCTTTTATTCTACGATAACTAGCCACTAACATTTGGTATGACAACAAACCATGGCGCTAGTTAGCTACCTAGCGAACGTTTGTTACTAGATGTGCGCTTTCTCACCTCATCCATTGTGAATCGACCCAACAGTTCTTCAGTAAACTTTGGGGTTTGGAGAAATGTCCACTGAAACCAACTGTCACCTCAGAACGGTGTCGGATCAGTTGTCGTGAAACTATTTGACAGCTAACTTGTTAGCTAAACAAGCTAAGTTACCAAAGTAGTTTTGTGCCTCCTCGCGTCTACCTCGTTAGAGTTACATCATGTTTTTTGACAGACGGGCGAATGTCTATGCCAATCACAACCGTATCAGAAATGGCATATGGACATATGTTACCAGTATTTTGAAGTGAAGTAGCTAACTTGCGCCTGCATCCACCTACTTCCGGGATATTCTTCTTCGGTCAGTGAGCAGCTTCTGGCGCTCTACCGCTACGTATTGGGAGGAGAAAGGCAGTAAAAATGAGGGAGAGGGGCAACTGCAATAGACCCTAGTGACATTAATTAAAACATAATTTATTCGTAAATCTAGGGAAAGGAGCAGGTTTTTAAGGGTTATTTATTAAATCATGACATTGATTGTGCATAGACGTCAGTGAGTGGTGGTATTGCACGCGTTGGCTACAACGCACTGGGTTTATGATTGGCACCACCAGAACTTTGACAAATATGATAAAATGTGAAGGAATTTAACATAATTGCAGAATCTCTTCAGTCGGGTTTTCCAAACCTGACTGTCATTCAACGGAATGTTCGTGGTCAGTAGATGGGTCGGTTGTTTAGCAACTAGCAGTGAGGGCGCAACGTGGTGGAAAAACAGGCGTGGTTGGCTTATATTGTTGACAATATGTAAACTATATTTTTATTCTCCAAATGTTTATTGAAAACCAATACATTTGCACAATGAGCACTTATTCAAATAGCTCAAATATATCGTTACAGTTGTTGGTTAGCTAGCTAGTGAATTTTAGCCATATTAGCGTAGATGAGACAGTCACAACAAGACATGGTATCGAGAACAAGGTGAAACTATGGCAGCTTCTTATCACTGTTGCTTGCTATATGACGTTCAGAATCATAACTCATGGCCTTCTGCCCCATCCACTTGCACGCATCATTTTCGTGACTATAAAATTGTATTAGTCACATGCGCTGAATACAACAGGTGTAGACTTTACAGTGAAATGCTTACTTACGAGCCCCTAACCAACAATGCAGTTTTAAAAAATTAAAGACAACCCTTCTATACACTATATATACAAAAGTATGTGGACACCCTTTCAAATGAGTGGATTCGGCTATTTAAGTCACATCCTTTGCTGCTAGGTGTTTCAAATCGAGCACACAGCCATGCAATCTCCATAGACAAACTAGTAAAAAGGCCTTACTGATGAGCTCAGTGACTTTCAATGTGGCACCGTCATAGGATGCCACCTGTTCAACTAATTGTAAGTGCTGTTATTGTGAAGTGGAAACTTCTTGGAGCAAAGACGGCTCAGCCGCAAAGTGGTAGGCCACACAAAGCGGTAGGCCACACAAAGCGGTAGGCCGCACAAAGCGGTAGGCCACACAAAGCGGTAGGCCACACAAAGCGGTAGGCCACACAAAGCGGTAGGTCACACAAGTGGTAGGCCACACAAAGCGGTAGGCCACACAAAGCGGTAGGCCACACAAAGCTGTAGGCCACACAAAGCTGTAGGCCACACAAAGCAGTAGGCCACACAAAGCGGTAGGCCACACAAGTGGTAGGCCACACAAAGCGGTAGGCCACACAAGTGGTAGGCCACACAAAGCGGTAGGCCACACAAAGCGGTAGGCCACACAAGCGGTAGGCCACACAAAGCGGTAGGCCACACAAAGTGGTAGGCCACACAAGCTCACAGAGCAGGACCGCAGAGTGCTGAAGTGTGTAAAAATCGCCTGTCCTCGGTTGCAACACTCACTACCGAGTTCCAAATCGCCTCTGGAAGCAACATCAGTACAATAAATGTTCGTCGGGAGATGCACAAATTGGGTTTCCATAGCCGAGCAGCCACACACAAGCCTAAGATCACCATGCTCAATACCAAGCGTCGGGCAGAGTGGTGTAAAGTTCGCCACCAATCTTAACGCTACAGCATACAACGACATTCTAGACGATTCTGTGCTTCCAACCTTGTGGCAACAGTTTGGGGAAGGCCTTTTCCTGTTTAAGCATGACAATGCCCTTGTGCACAAAGTGAGGTCCATATGTAGCAGTGTGATGTTGTTCCCCTAGATTACGCACCAAATTGCACACAAGGACCAATTCAAATAGGCCAGGTCAAGAGGGGATGTTAATAATCTGGTAATAATAATAATAATTCAGTGTATTTTTTTATTTAATTACAGCTGCATAGCTAATGTTTTTATTTGGTGTACAAACACTTTTTCATACCAATATTGTACATACAAGTGATTGTAAAAGTTTTGTATATTTTGGTCTGGCCCATCGCGGGTTATCTGTATACCCCATACCACTTTATCATTCTCTTTTGCCTGACACTCGGCTAGCAAGGTGCCGGATAGCTGTGACTGCACCAAGGGTAACGTGTGTGTTGTCTCTTCGTGTGCAGGGCAAATAAAAAGATTTCAACGAGCAGACCATCAGTTGTGGCAGCGTCTTCATTAAGAATTACACAACGCAGAACGAACCACGCTACAAACTGGTGCCGCGACCTGCCGACTGGTTAGCTCAAGCTGACCACCGGAGCTGTGCATGTGGAGGAGATGCGCGACCCGCGCATGCGCACTTGTTGATGGTTTGCTATAAGTGAATGTATACTGTAAATAGTGAAGGTGAATGTAGCATATTCACTAGATAATTGTATTGGCGTTTATTTGCATGTTTTGAGGGAATTTGTTTATTGCATTTTTTTTGTATTTGTATGCAGTAAATTACATTGTAGTTTAGTTCTCTATTGAGCCATGGAAGACTCTCAAGTCCATAAGATGAGTTATGCTGGCGATTTTGGTGTGGTTAGTGTGGGTAGAGGGAGGGGTGTCCATGCATTTACACCATTGGTACAGTCAGCTCCTGGGAGTAGAGTGGCTGCTAGTCCTGAGTTTACAAGCACTGGGAGGGGTAGGCTGTTTACTCCACCTGACCAGGGTATCCCACCTCTGTCTCTTGATGTACCATTGTCCCCAGTCCTCAGTAATAATGGGACACCGAGTCAGCTTAGTGACCTTATTAAGCAGATTGGTTCAGAGATAGGAGAATCTATCAGAGCGAGTTTACTGCAGCCTGGGGCTTCAAGTCTTTCTCCTGCCCATTCCCCTGACCAATCCCAGCAGTTTCCCCTGCCTCAACAATGTGGGTCAACTTTAATTGATGCGTCCAAGCTGAATCTGGTTGTGAAGTCAGAGGTTAGTGCTCCACCTTTCTTCAGGGGTGATGGCTCAGATAAGTACTCTGTCCTGGAGTGGGAGGAGCTAATGGGAGTCTACCTAGAGAAGAGGGGTTACACTGGGTCTGAGAATGTTGGGGAGGTGATGTCTAGGCTCATGGGGAGGGCACGGGATGTGACCAAAGTCTGGATGCGTAACAACCCTGTTGTCACAGATGTTAAGGCAGTGTTCAGTGTTCTCAAGCAACACTTTGGGGATACTGTCTACTCAGGTATGCCATTAGCTGACTTCTATTCAATGAGACCATATGCTAATGAGGGTCCACTAGATTTCTGGATTAGGCTTAACAAAGCTGCAGAAGCAGCTGAACAGTACCTTGTAAGTGAGGGTAGAACCTTGCCCAATCAGTGCTCAGAGTTGGCAGTCATGTTTGTACGTAACTGTCCTGATAAAGAGTTGGCCCAAGTGTTCAAATGCAAACCCCTTCGTGACTGGACAGCCAGTGAGGTACAGGATCGTTTGGATGAACTGTTAAGGGAGCGTAAAGCATGTAGAACACAACTTTCACAGCAGGTGGCTGCTGTCTTCGACTCCCCCCAGGAGGAAGTGGATCCTGAGAGCAGACCTAATGTGTCATCTTTTTCTCGATGTGGCCGTGAACCAGAACAGGCCCAATCTGTATCTGAGGGTGGGACATTAGAGAAGGTTTTGAGTATGCTAGAGAAGGCTCTTGTCAGCAATACTCAGTCTGTGAACAGAGGGCCCCGTAAACAGTTCCCCAAACGTGAGCGTGAGTGCGCTGTCTGTGGAAGCACTAATCACTGGACCAAAGCTCACTGTCAGATGCACCAGCTGTGTTTCAAGTGCTTCTCTCCTGGCCACATGAGCTTTGACTGTAGTGAGACTGGGAAGCGAAAGAGCCCTGTATGTGGGCAGACTGGCAGGTCTCAGGAAAACTAGAAAGTCTCCATTCTGAGGAGGGCAATGTGAGGCAGTCTAATTTTTCCTCCACTGATGATGATATCCAATCTGTTTATTCTTATTTTTGTGAGTCAGTACCCAAGAACAACACAGTAATTTTTCAGAACACAATGAGAATTTCTCAGAATGACAGTTTGTTTTACACCACCGTGCTAGTACAGGATAAAGTTGAGCTGAAGGGGATGTTAGATAGTGGGTCCATGGCTACTACTCTGCGCGCAGATATTGTACCTCGGTTGAGGGAGGCAGGAGTGGTAGAGGGGAACTTTCTAGCTCCTTCAGACATCATACTGGTGGGTTGTGGTGGGACGCAAACTAGCCCAGTGGGCATGTGTGACTTGAAACTACAGCTTTATGGCTTCAGTTATGTAGTCCCAGTGCTGATTGTAGATGGGCAGGTTGATGAACTCATTGTTGGCACTAACGTGTTGAAGTCTCTGATTAGACAGTTCAAATCAAATGACAGCTACTGGCAGGTGGTGGGTACGCCAGGTCCCTCTGGACAGTGTGAGGACAGCCAGTTCCTGCGTCTCCTATCAAATCTGGAGAGATGGAGAGGAGACTCCATCCCAGATAAAGTGGGCACCATTAAGTTGAAGAGGGCAGTAACGCTCCAACCCATGAGTGAGCATCTTGTGTGGGGCCGCTTACCCCCAAAGACAAAACTCTCTGTGGGCAGTACTGTTGTTGTCGAACCCAGCACGTCTCGTTGTGTGAATCGACACATACTAGTAGGGAGAGTAGTTACGCCTCTGTGGGGGGATGGATGGCTCCCTGTGAAGATTGTGAATCCAACAACTTCGCCAGTTACCCTGAGACGAAATGCTAAAGTGGCAGATGTGTACCCTTGTATTGCATTGGAGGATTTTGATGATGTCAAGCAGAAAGCTGCTTACCAGAACGTGGCAAAAGCACAATGTGACAGCTCACATGGCAGTCTTACAGCCAAGAGTTCAGTTGATGGCAGTGTAGTTAATGGAAACAGTACACTGAGCAATCTTGGACTTCAAGGCCTGTCGGTTGAGGAGTGTCCAGTCTCACAGTTCTGGAAAGACAAACTTGTCGGTTTAATTGAGAAGTATGACACGGTGTTCTCTAGACATAGCCTGGATTGTGGAGAGGCAAAAGAGTTCTGCCATCGCATACGGCTGACTGATGACCGCCCATTTCGATTACCTTATCGTAGGCTTTCTCCAGCTGATTACCAAAAACTCAGGGAAACACTGGATGATATGGAGGAAAAGGAAATCGTCAGAAAATCCAGCAGCGAGTATGCCTCACCATTGGTGCTGGTATGGAAAAAGAATGGGGACTTGCGTCTATGTACTGACTTTAGGTGGTTAAACGCCCGCACAGTGAAGGATGCTCATCCCCTGCCTCATCAGGCTGATGTACTGGCGGCGCTGGGAGGTAATGCCTTCTTCAGCACAATGGACTTGACATCAGGGTACTACAATGTGCCACTGCATGAAGAGGATAAGAAATACACTGCCTTTTCCTCTCCTTTAGGTCTGCACGAGTACAATCGTTTGCCTCAGGGCCTTTGCAACAGCCCGGCTACGTTTATGAGAATGATGCTGACCATCTTTGGGGACCAAAACTTTCTAAGTCTCCTTTGCTATTTGGATGATCTGATGGTTTTTGCTAAGACGGAGGAAGAGAGTCTGCAGAGACTTGAGATGGTTTTCCAGCGGTTGCAGGAGCACAATCTTAAACTGTCTCCGTCTAAGTGCAAGTTTTTGAGGAGGTCTGTTAAGTTTTTGGGCCACATCATTTCTCAGGAGGGCGTAGCCACTGATCCTGCTAAGATTCAAACCATTTTGAATGTGACTGAGAGTGAGATGATGGAAGCTGATGGTGTCACTCCGTCTCCTAGCAAAATCCGTTCTTTCCTTGGTATGGTAGTATACTATCAACACTACATTGAGAATTGTTCCATGGTTGCTAGGCCATTGTTTCAGCTGACTACAGGTCAGAAGAAGCCTAGGAGAGGCAAGGGCAGAAAGAGGCCTGGTCCCTCTCGCAGGCTCACTGCTGCAGACTGGACTGCCGAGTGTCAACTCGCTTTTGAAGCTTTGAAAGCAGCACTAGTTGACCAGGCACTGCTGGCTCATCCAGATTTTTCTCAGCCATTTTTGCTTTCTGTTGATGCATCTACTAGTGGTTTGGGAGCGGTACTATCCCAAGTGCAAGATGGGAAGGCCATAGCCAGGCCAATAGCTTTTGCTAGTAAATCTCTTAATCATGCACAATCCAAGTATCCTGCTCACCGGCTGGAATTTCTAGCCATGAAATGGGCCATTCATGATAAGTTCAGCCATTGGCTGCGAGGGCATAAGTTTACGGTGTGGACCGACAACAATCCACTCAAATATATTCTTACAAAGCCGAGACTTGATGCATGTGAGCAGAGATGGGTTGCAAAGCTGGCACCTTTTGATTTTGATATCCAGTACATACCAGGGCCCAAGAATGTCGTTGCTGATGCTTTGAGCAGAGAGCCATTTGTCCGCCCCAAAGTTCTGCACCGACTGACAAGAATTCCATATGATGTCCTGCTGGAGGAAGCCAGAGGTCTTCGACTGGATGATGTACAAGACATGTTCCGTCTCTCCTGTGAGCAGCCCGAGGCTGGCTGTGGAACGTCTATGGCTCCTGGGAGTGAGTTGAGTAGAGCTGGAGACGATGTCAGTGGGTTGGTTTCCTGTGAGGAGGTGTCTGCTGTCCTTCAAACACATCGCCGATGGGATGATGGTGCCACAGTGAGGTCCGTTTCACATGTGCAGCACCTTGAGAAGTTGATGTCCATGGGTCAGAGCCCTTTACCTGTCCTTACACACAAGGAGCTGTATGATAACCAGTCACTGGATCCTATCATCAGCAGAGTAATGTTCTTTGTAGATAGAGGCCGGCGCCCATCTAGGAGAGAGCGAGTCTTTGAAGCTAAAGAAACAGTTTATACTCTAAGACAGTGGGGGAAACTCACCACGCGGTTAGGGATTCTGGATCGTGTCTCAAAACACCCAGTGAGTAAGAAGAAAATATTCCAGTATGTCGTACCTGTGTCTTTGAGAGGCCTTGTGTTGAAGGGAGTTCATGATGATGCTGGTCATCAGGGTCAGCAGCGCACATTGTGGCTCACGAGACAGCGGTTTTACTGGGAATCTATGGAGAAGGATGTCAAGGAATATGTGGCCCACTGTAAGAGATGTGTGTTGAGTAAAGCACCTGAGCCTGAAGCGAGAGCCCCACTTGTCTCCATTGTGACAACGGCACCTTTAGAACTTGTGTGTATTGATTTCTGGACTGCCGAAGATTCAAACAACAAGTCTATTGATGTGTTAGTAGTGACTGATCACTTTACTAAGCTGGCCTGTGCGTATCCATGTCCAAACCAGTCTGCTAAGACTGTTGCTCGTGTTCTCTGGAATAATTTCTTCTGCATTTATGGGTTCGCTGATTGCATCCATTCTGACAGGGGTGCAAACTTCGAGAGTTTACTTATTGCAGAATTACTTCAGTTATCTGGTGTTGAAAAGTCCCACACCACACCTTATCATCCCATGGGTAACGGTCAAGCAGAACGTCTGAATCGCACACTGGGTGGGATGATTAGAGCTCTGCCAGCTAGGTCTAAGGCTAAATGGCCTCAGATGTTGAACACATTGACATTCTCCTATAACTGCACTGTTCATGAGACTACTGGGTTTCCACCCTTCTTCTTGATGTTCGGACGCACCCCTAGGTTGCCGGTAGATGTTATGTTTGAAAGTGTGCTGTTGGATGGGGACACAGTAGATGTGGATAAGTATGTCCAGTCTCTGGGTGAGGATCTGAGAGAGGCCATGACATTGGCCCAGCAGCATGCCAGTAAGCAACAAAAGAGACAAGCCGAGGTCTACAACAGACGGTCTAAGGGTCACTCGGTGCAGAAGGGAGATAGAGTTCTACTTGCTAACAAGGGGGAGAGGGGCAAGAAGAAACTGGCTGACCGCTGGGAGAGTGTGGTGTACATAGTGGTTGCAAAGAACAGCTCACTGAACACATATCGTATCCAACACCCTACCACTGGACGCATCAAAACTGTGCATAGGAACCTGATTATGCCAGTCAACTTTCTGCCTTTACCTTCGTGGGAGGAACCTGAGGGTCACGGATCTCTATCGAGTGGTGACGTGATCTCTGAGATGTCTGCAATGTCCAGCCAAATGGATGGGAGTGACGCCAGGACTGTCCACTGGGTAGCAGGCCTTCCTGAGTCTTCTGGGAGGATACTCCAAGAGGATGGTGAAGTCCCGGCTGATGGAAGTGAGGTGGAACAACCGTATGAAGTCCCCTTAAGTGAGGTGTGCTCAGCAGAAGTGGACCAGAGAGATATCCCCGAAGCCTACAAGAGTTCTGATTGCGAAACTCCATTCAGTGTGGATGATGTTACCTTGGTTGAAGATGCTTCGTCAGTGTGGTCTGTGACAATCTACCAGGATTCTGATCAGTCGTCTGACACTACTAGTGTTGAGTCGGTAACTGAAAGTGTGCTGGCTCCGGAGATGCGGATCTGTAGTACTCCCCATCCTGAGGTTAGACCTCTGAGCAGGGTTAGTGCTGTCTGTGACATTCCTGCTAGGTTTGTGGGTGAGGGTGTTCGGACTAGACTGGGTAGACTTATTAAGCCAGTGGATAGGTTAATCCAAACTATGTCTACACAGGAAATGAAACAGTTCTTGTTTTCTCAGTGACGGTAGGATATTGCCTACCTTTTCTTTTGTAGGAATGTAGGAAATCTAAGCATGTCTTAGAATGATTTGTGGGTTTGTCTAATATATTTGACAATTCATGTAACTTTGTGTGTAGTCCATCGGCATAAAATGTATATGGCATTTTTCGTATACGGTTGAATAAGGGATTAGCTACCCCTTATTTTTCCTAATCCTTCGCGGGATAGCTTTTCAGCTGATCGACCATTTGTGGGTCTAGAATTAAGGGACTACACTGGGTTACTCTGTCGCCCTGTGGGTGTGAATTTTTTTTCTTTCTTTGCTTTGTTACCTTTGAGGTAATGTGTTTTGTTTTGGGTCTATAATCTAGTGTAAAACAGTGGGGGTGAATGTAGCAGTGTGATGTTGTTCCCCTAGATTACGCACCAAATTGCACACAAGGACCAATTCAAATAGGCCAGGTCAAGAGGGGATGTTAATAATCTGGTAATAATAATAATAATTCAGTGTATTTTTTTATTTAATTACAGCTGCATAGCTAATGTTTTTATTTGGTGTACAAACACTTTTTCATACCAATATTGTACATACAAGTGATTGTAAAAGTTTTGTATATTTTGGTCTGGCCCATCGCGGGTTATCTGTATCCCCATACCACTTTATCATTCTCTTTTGCCTGACACTCGGCTAGCAAGGTGCCGGATAGCTGTGACTGCACCAAGGGTAACGTGTGTGTTGTCTCTTCGTGTGCAGGGCAAATAAAAAGATTTCAACGAGCAGACCATCAGTTGTGGCAGCGTCTTCATTAAGAATTACACAACGCAGAACGAACCACGCTACACATACAGAAATGGTTTGTTCAGACCAGTGTGGAAGAACTTGACTGTCCTGCACAGAGCCCTGACCTCAACCCCATCGAACACCTTTGGGATGAATTGGAACGATGACTGCGAGCCAGGCTAATCGCCCAACATCAGTACCCGACCTCACTAATGCACTTGTGGCTGAATGGAAGCAAGTCCCCGCAGCAATGTTCCAACATCTAGTGGAAAGCCTTCCCAGAAGAGGTGGAGGCTGTTATAGCAGCAAAATTGGGACCGACTCCATATTAATGAGAATGATTTTGGAATGAGATGTTAGATGAGCAGGTGTCCACATACTTTTAGTCATGCAGTGTATGTTTTAGATCAAACTCAATTTCTCAACACTAATCATTTTCGTCCGACTTTGCTGCCCTCCTATGGTGGAATTTAGAACTACAGTCCATTCTATTGGTTCTTTGTCTACAGATCATCACCACAAAGACTAACTGCATCCCAAATGTCACCCTATTCCCTATGTAGTGCACTAGTTTTGACCAGGACCTGGTATTTAGGGAATAGAGTACCATTTTTGATGCAGAAAATCCTATGTGGACGGCTGGTCCTTGTTTTGGTCCATTGTATTCATTCGGTGTCTAGAGATGGTCCGCACAAAGAGGAATCTGTCCTAATGCGTAAGGCTAGTCGTCGTTTTCCTCCACCCTGCTAGCATCAACTCCTTCTCCTCTTCATCACTGATACTAACAGAATCCTCTTCACTCTTCACCCCTGCAGCCAGTTCTTCCACTGTCCCAGTCCCAGGGTTTGGTAGTGAGCTGCTGTGACTTTTCCTCTGATGGGCTCGGAGGTTCTGGGTTCGTACGTAGCTCTTCCCACACTCCTCACAGCTGTAGGGTCTCTCTCCAGTGTGGGTCCTGAATCAATCAAAACATAAATTCATGAATTAATCAGTGTATCACAAATGTATTTAATAAAGCCCGTTTAAACATCAGTTGTTGTCCCAAAGTACTTTACCTGAAGTGAGCGACGAGGGCCGTAGCTTTGGAGAAGCTCCTCCAACAGATGGAACAGTCGTGTTTCTCCTCGCTGTAATAATAATAATAATAATAATAATAAATGCATTTTATGTGTAGACCACTTTTTATTACACGCAGAAATCACAAAGGTTACGTTTACACAGGCAGCCTAATTCTGATCTTTTGCCCAATTATTTGACAAACGAGCTGGGCCCGTATTCACAACACCTCTCAGAGTAGGAGTACTGATCTAGGATCAGTTTAGCCTTTTAGATCATAATGAATAAGATTATATGGACAGGTCCTAGATCAGCACTTCTACTCTGAGAAGTTTTGTGGCCCAGATCTGATGTGCATCAGCAACAGCGGTAGAAATGCTTTTTAAAAAAAGCCCTCAAATATGTGTGTGACTAATACTACAAGATAGGCAGACTAAAAAGGAGCCAGCAAAGACTAAACAGTAGAACATCTAAACTTAACATAGAACCAACCTGTGTGTTCGCTCGTGTTCTCTCAGTCGCCCTATCTGGGTGTAGCTCCTCCCGCACACAGAGCAGGAGTAAGGTTTTTCTCCGGTGTGCGTCAGCAGGTGTCTCTTCATAGCTCCTGAGTGAGCGAACCTCTTCCCACAGTCGGGGCAAGGGTAAGGTTTTTCTCTCGTGTGCACTTTCTGGTGGTCTCGGAGGGCTGTTCTTTCACGGAACTGTTTCCCACACACGGAGCAAGGGTACGGCTTCTCTCCTGTGTGGATCTTCATGTGTTTATGTAGAGCTGATAGCTTCTTACAGTCTCTTCCACATTCTGGGCAGCAGTGGGACTTCCTGGCTTCGCTGTCGGATCTGTGTTCGGAATTCTCTTCTGTCAAGTCAGATTTACAGTATTTAGGTCAGTGTCCCAATTGACACCCTATTCCCTTGGTGGTTCACTAGAGCCCATAGGGCTTTGGTCAAAAGTAGCACACTGCAAAGGGAATAGGGTGCCATTTGGAACAAAGCGAATTCTACATGGGTCACAACGACTTATCAATGAAAAGGAATCAAAGAACGTCATGTGGAATTCCATATTAGAACTGATCATTTAAGAGGCACTCAGTGGAGACAACAACCTGAGTGTCTCTTCTGGTGTCGCCGAAGGTTAGAGATGTTGGCAAAGTCTTTCCCACATCTAAAGCAGTGGTGAGACTTGGTCTTGGTGTTGTTGTGATTCTCCTGGTGTTGTTCAGGTTCTCCTGATGCGGAGGGACTCTCCACGCTGTCAGAAGGACGGCTGACACTCTGTCCTGTGTTGAGGAAACAGAAGGGGGTTAGATAACGAGTGAATCATCAACATTCTAACTGTCAACATTCTATCACTTACTGATACGATGACGATCCCAACCAATTTCTTCTCCGTCTGAATTGATCAGACCACCAATTCTCTCTTCTTCCACATCATCACCATCTTCTTCTTCATCTTCAACTTGGTTCTCAAACTTTTCAGAAACTGACTTCGGGCCCTGCAATGCTGTAGATCCAGGACCTGATGATTCAGCCAATACATCAACCACCATCTAGTTCACTATGTAGGATTCAGCCTGTACATCACCAACCATCTAGTTCACTATGTAGGATTCAGCCTGTACATCAACAACCATCTGGTTCACTATGTAGGATTCAGCCTGTACATCAACAACCATCTAGTTCACTATGTAGGATTCAGCCTGTACATCAACCACCATCTAGTTCACTATGTAGGATTCAGCCTGTACATCAACCACCATCTAGTTCACTATGTAGGATTCAGCCTGTACATCACCAATAATCTTTTACTTACTGAGGTAATCCCAATTAACTTCTTCTCCTTCGGAATTGATCAAACCACCCACTTCCTCCTCCTCCTCCTCTTCGTTACTATGGATATATGAGGTAGATGTTTGACTGCAGCCTTCACCGTTGCCTTGGTCAGGACCAAGAGAGCGTTTATCTTTGACGACGGTTCCCTAAATGGCAGAGGAGTCAGACAGTATGTTGAGTTAAGAGACTGTGATACTCTGATGAAATACGTGTATTTTTAAGCAATAAGGCACGAGGCGGTGTGGTGTATGGCCAATATACCACGGCTAAGGGCTGTTCTTAGGCACAACGCAACGTGGAGTGCCTGGATACAGCCCTTAGCCGCGGTATACTGGCCATAGACCACAAACCTCTAAGCTGCCTTATTGCTATTATAAAACTGGTTACCAACGTAATTAGAGCAGAAAAATGTACTGCTTTGTCATACTCGTGGTATACGGTCTGATATACCACGGCTGTCAGCCAATCAGCATTCAGGGCTCAAAACACCCAGTTTATAAAATGCTTTATCCTCTGTCATTTCTTTGTACTTTTAAACTGTACAAATGTTGTAGCCAAAAATCAATAAATTAATCCTGTCAGTGACGTCCTATTCCCCCATCTGGTTAGAATAGTCCACAGGTATAGTCTGATGATTTACCTGAGCGTCACCTCTAGCAGTCTGAAATCCTCCAGTAACAGCAGCAGACCCCTCTCCAGTGTGGGACGACCTCAGGAGCCGACCCCTCTTCATGGTAGCAGACCCATTATCTCCAGTGTGGGACGACCTCAGGAGCCGACCCCTCTTCATGTTAGCAGACCCATTATCTCCAGTGTGGGACTGTTTGTGTTTCCTCAGGTTTGCTGTTGAGTTGAAGCTCTCCCCACAGACAGAGCACTGGTAAGGTCTCTCCCCGGTGTGCATTCTGCGATGGACCTGGCAAGTCAGAATTTAATTCAAACGCATATTAGACGGGTCACAACTCACTTCACATCATTAAAGGGATAGAAAGAATGTAGGGAAAAGGGAATGTGGAGATAACTAGTGAACTACGTCGGTTGACATAATCCGCCTCTACCCTCCGTTCTATTGGCGAACGTGTAATCACTTGAGAACAAACTGGATGAGCTCCATTTCGAGACTATCATATCAACGGGACCTGAAGAACTGGAATATCGATGTTTGAGTCGTGGCTGAACAAAGATATGGATTATCAAGCTGTTTTTTCTATGCATCAGCAGGACAGAACGGCAGCGTCAGGTAAGCTCAAAGGGGGAGGTGTGTGTTTCTTAACAACAGCTGTTTGCTCGATCTCTAAAATTAAGGTTCTGCTCGCCCGAGTTAGAAAACCTCATGATAAGCTGTAGACCACACTATTTACCAATATAGGGCCATAAACAAGAAAACGAAAATGCTCATCCAGAGGCGGCGCTCCTAGTTGCCGGTGACTTTAAATGCAGGGAAACTCAAATCTGTTTAACCTCATTTCTACCATCACCTTTACTCCACACACAGAAACGCATACAAATATCTCCCTTGCCCTCCATTTGGCAAATCTGACTAGAACTCTATCCTCCTGATTCCTGCTTACAAGCAAAAACTCAAACCGGAAGTACCAGTGATTCGCTCAATACGGAAGTGGTCCGATGAAGTGGATGCTAAGCTACAGGACTGTTTCTCTTCAGCACAGACTGGAATATGTTCCAGGATTGAGGAGTTTACCACATCAGTCACCGGCTTCATGAATACGCAGACGACACTATTCTGTATACTTCTGGCCCTTCCTTGGACACTGTGCTAACTAACCTCCAAACGAGCTTCAATGCCATATAACACGCCTTCCGTGGCCTCCAACTGCTCTTAAACGCTAGTAAAACCAAATGCATGCTTTCCAACCATTCCCTGCCCGCACCCGCCCGCCCGACTAGCATCACCGCCCTGGATGGTTCCGAACTAGAATATGTGGACAACTATAAATACCTAGGTGTCTGGCTAGACTGTAAACTCTCCTTCCAGACTCATATTAAACATCTCCAATCCAAAATGAAATCTAGAATCAACTTTCTATTTCGCAACAAAGCCTCCTTCACTCACGCCGCCAAACTTACCCTAGTAAAACTGACTATCCTACCGATCCTCGACTTCGGCGATGTCATCTACAAAATAGCTTCCAACACTCTACTCGGCAAACTGGATGCAGTCTATCACAGTGCCATCCGTTTTGTTACCAAATCACCTTATACCACCCACCACTGCGACCTGTATGCTCTAGTCGGCTGGCCCTCGCTACATACTCGTCGCCAGACCCACTGGCTCCAGGTCATCTATAGGTCTATGCTAGGTAAAGCTCCGCTTTATCTCAGTTCACTGGTCACGATTACAACACCCACCCGTAGCACACGTTCCAGCAGGTATATCTCACTGATCATCCCCAAAGCCAACACCTCATTTGGCCGCCTTTCCTTCCAGTTCTCTGCTGCCAGTGATTACAGGCAACATCCCCACTGAGCTAAAGGGTAGAGCTGTCGCTTTCAAGGAGCGGGACTCTAATCCGGAAGCTTATAAGAAATTTTGCTACGCCCTCCGATGAACCCTCAAACAGGCAAAGCGCCAATACAGGACTAAGATCGAATCCTCATACATTGGCTCTGACACACAACGGATGTGGCAGGGCTTGCAAACTATCACAGATTACAAAGGGAAGCACAGCCGAGAGCTACCCAGTGACGCCAGCCTACCAGACGAGCTAAATGCTTTCTATGCTCACTTCAAGGCAAGCAACAGTGAACCTTGCATGAGAGCACCGGCTGTTCAGGACGACTCTGTGATCACACTCTCTGTAGCCGATGTGAGTAAGACCATTAAACAGGTTAATATTCACTATGCCCACAGGGCCAGACAGATTACCAGGATGCATACTCAGAGCATGCGCTGACCAGCTGGCAAGTGTCTTCACTTACATTTGCAATCTCTCCCTGAGCCAGTCTGTAATATATACATACGTATATATATATATATATACACGGGGGCCCCTCAGGGGTGTGTGCTCAGTCCCCTCCTGTATTCCCTGTTCACCCACGACTGCTTGGCCGTGCACAATTCCAACACCATCATTAAGTTTGCTGACAACACGACGGTGGTAGGCCTGATCACCGACGACAATGAGACAGCCTATAGGGAGGAGGTCAGAGACCTGGCAGTGTGGTGCCAGGACCACAACCTCTCCCTCAATGTCAGCATGACAAAGGCGCTGACAGTGGACTAAAGTAAACGGAAGGCTGAACATTCCCCCATTCACAATCTATGGAGCTGTAGTGGAGCAGGTTGAGAGCTTCAAGTTCCTCGGTGTCCACATCACTTAGGCTCTATCATGGTCCAAACACAGAACACATTCGTGAAGAGGGCACGACAACGCCTCTCCCCCCTCAGGAGGCTGAGAAGATTTGGAATGGGTCCTCAGATCCTCAAAAAGGTTTTACAGCTGCACCATCGAGAGTATCCTGACTGGGTGCATCACTGCCTGGTATGGCAACTGCTTGGCATCTGACTGCAAGGCACTACAGAGGGTAGCGCGTACAGCCCAGTACATCACTGGGGCCAAGCTCCCAGCCATCCAGGACCTCTATACCAGGCAGAAAGCCTGCTCTCTGTGCTAATGCACGGCAAGCGGTACCGATGCACCAGGAACCAACAGGACCTTGAACAGCTTCTACCCCCCCCAAGACATAAGACTAATAAATAGTTTGTTACTCTTTATTCCTAGTTACATGTACATATCTACCTCAATTACCTCGTAACCCTGCACATGGACTCGGTACTGGCCAAGTTATCGTTACTCATTGTGCTTATATAGCCAAGTTATCGTTACTCATTGTGTATCTAGTCTACACCTGTTGTCTACACCTGTTGTTTACAAAGCATGTGACAAATAAAATGAGATTTGAGTGATAAAAAAAACAATGTAGGGAAGTGTGGTAGTAATGGGTAAAGGACCTTGAGGGAGGACGCGTAGGAGAACCTCATCCCACAGACATCGCAAGATTGAGGTTTCTCTCCTGTATGTGTCCGCTGGTGGTCCTTCAGACGCTCAAATCGAGGGAAACTCCGTCCACACACGGAGCAGGAGTAAGGTTTCTCTCCGGTGTGTACCTTCTGGTGTTTTAACAGATTCCCTCGCTGGATGAACCTCTTCCCACAGACAGAGCAGTGGTAAGGTTTCTCCCCTGTGTGTGTCAGAAGGTGTCTCTGTAGGGTGATACCCCCTGTGGAGAAACCTCTACCGCACACGGAGCAGCGGAAGGGTTTCTCTCCACTGTGTGTGCGGAGATGTGCAACTAGCTTCGATGGTTTAGGGAACTCCTTTCCACACACCGAGCAGAGGTGAGGCTTCTTGGTTCTGCATCGTTTCTCCTGGATTTGTTGGTGTTGTTCAGGTTCTGCTGATGTCGAGGGAATCTCACCGCTAACAAAGACTGGGACAGGGCTTTTTCCTGTGTGGAGAAGTGGAGAGGTTAAACAATGGATCTGCGTCCCCAAATGACTCCCTATCCCCGACATAGAGCCCTATGGGCAAAAGTGTAGAGCAGGTTAAACAAATACTTAGCCGTTATGCTAACACTAGCTGACCGACTAACTAACACACACAGGCTGTGTCCCAAATGGCACCCTATTCCCTAAAGGGCTCTGGTCAGAAGTAGTGCTATGTAGGGAATTGGGTGCCATTTTTGGGACGCATCCTTCAACAATGAAGAGCTCAATCAAAAATCGTCATCATTCTGCCTCTTACTAGAAAGAGAATCGTGACCAATTTCCTCTCCGTCGGAATTAATCAAACCACCAAGTTCCTCATCCTCTTCTCTCGCCTCCGTCCCCTTTTTCAGTCCCAGAATTTTACCAAGCGACTCTTTGGGTTTGGGGCTCGATCGGTCACCAGGGTCCTAGAATGGAAATTTAATTAAATATATATATATTTTTTTAAACAAGATAGGAATAACAAAGCTCTTGGCCCTAACTACCTATGAAGGTTCCCTAGATGACAGAATATTGACGTCTCCTCTTGAAACACTTGAAGCACTGTCAGTCATAATTTAAATGGAACCCTATTCCCTATTTCCTATTCCCAAGGCCCAGGCTATTGCGATTTGGGACGTAGCTATAATTGTCTCACACCTTGCTGCGGTTTCGCTCCACCTGTCCACCATCTCCTGTGTGAGTCTGCTGGTGTTCTCTCAGGAGACCAGGCCGTGAGAAGCTCTTCCCACACACAGAGCAGAGGAATGGTTTCTCTCCTGTGTGAGACCTGAATCAAATCAAACTTTATTTAACGTGTATTTAAAATCACAACGCTTAACAATGAAATTTAGGAGATCAAAAAAACAACAGAAAGAGATTAATAAAGGAACATCAAATAAAAGAGATTACAAAAATAGTGAAATCATCGATTCAAGTCCATACTAACCTCTGGTGATCCCTGAGTCCTGAGGGTGTGAAGAAGCTCTTCCCACACACAGAGCAGCGGTGAAGTCTCTCTGCTGTGTGCTTCAGCTGGTGGGCCCTAAGATAAGATCAAAATAGATTAATTTTTTTAAATTTAAATAAAAAAACACTTCTGACTACTTGAAATGACCCTATAAACCTTAGAATTGATAAATAAAAAGCATAGTTTATACCTCAGGTTTCTCTGCTGGGTGTAGCTTCTCCCACACTCGGAGCAGCGGTACGGTCTCTCTCCCGTGTGCAGCAGTTGGTGTCTCTTCAGGCTGATCAATTATAAAGATAAGTTACAAGTTAGTTATATGTAGTTCAAGTTTTATTACACCCACATAGCAGCGAGTCAAAACGAACCAATGAACTCCATGAGCATGCAAATGGCATATGCCAAACTAAATACACATACATATATATATACATATATATATACTTAAAACTTCTTCGGGACAGGGGGCAGCATTTTCACTTTGGACGAATTGCGTGCCCAAACTGAATTTCCTCCTACTATGTCCCAGATGGTAATACATCCATATTATTATTACTATTGGATAGAAACCACTCTGAAGTTTCTAAAACTGTTTGAATTATGTCTGTAAGTATAACAAAACTCATATGGCAGACAAAAACCTGAGAAGAAATCCAAACAGGAAGTGAGAACTCGATTTTCAAAACAGTGCCAAATGATATCCCTTTTAGTTATGGATGAGCAAACACTTCCTAGGGCTTCCACTAGATGTCACCGTCTTTAGATTCTGGTTATATGATTCTACTATAAAGGAGGGGCTCATAGGAGCTATTTTACTGAGTGGTCTGCAGAAATTCTTGGTCTTATTGTGCGCGCTCACGAGAGAGAGTGCTCTCGTTCTAATGCTCTTTCTTCAGACAATGAAATTCTCCGGTTGGATCCTTATTGATGATTAATGTTAAAAACATCCTAAATATGGATTGCATACATCATTTGACTTGTTTCTACGACATGTAACGGAACTTTTTGAGTTTTTGTCTGAAGGGATTGCTCGTGTGTCATGAAAATGGATTACTGGGCGGAACATGCTAACAACAAGTGGCTAAATGATGGGCTTTATGGAACAAATCAGTCATTTATTGTCGAACTGGGAATCCTGGGAGTGCCTTCTGATTAAGTTATTCGAAGGTAAGTGAATATTTATAGTGTTTTTCTAGCTTCTGTTGACGCCAAAATTGCGGCTATTTCTTTGGCTAGATTGTGCTCTGAGCGCCGGTCTCAGATTATTCTTTTTCCGTAATTTTTTGGGGGAAATCTGACACAACGGTTGCATAGAGGATAAGTTTATCTTTAATTCTGTGAATAACACTTGCATCTTTTATCAATGTTTATTATGAGTATTTCTGCAAAATCACCGGATGTTTTGGAATCAAAACATTACTGCACGTAACGCGCCAATGTAAACTGAGATTTGTTTTATATATATATGCACATTATCGAACAAAACACACAATACATGTATAACATGATGTCCTATGACTGTCATCTGATGAAGATAATCAAAGGTTAGTGATTCATTGTAACTATATTTCTGCTTTTTCTAACTCCTATTGTTGGCTGAAAAAATGGCTGTGTGTGTTTGTGACTTGGCTCTGACCTAACATAATCATATGTTGTGCTTTCACTGTAAATCATTTTTGAAATCGGACACCATGGGTAGATTAATATGGCTGCAAGGCAAAGTGTTGAGTAGCCAGTGAAATCGTGCCCATTTCAAATGGCCTCCTACTCAAATCTTGCTCGTACAATATGAATATTATTATTATTTTTGGATAGAAAACACTTTCTAGTTTCTAAAAGAGTTGGAATTATTTCTCTGAGTGAAACAGAAGTCCTTCTGCAGCACTTTTCCTGACCAGGAAGTGAAATGTCAGAAATCGATGCTCTTTTCAACTTGATGCCTATACATGGTCTTAACACTTAGGAGTCTGCTGACACTCTATACGCCTTCCTATTGGTGTAAAGAGGATGTCAGAGAAGAATTTTTTTTGCTCCTCTTGGTCTGTGGTGGAAAAAAAACTATTTCTTTGACGTGACTGTCCACTTCCGGTACTCTGAAGGAAGTGGGATTGACTTCTGTTTTGCCTTGGTAACGAACGGCTAACGTCTCCGGCTCTAATTTTTTTTGATACATGTGACCATATCATCGTAATGTATGTTTTTTCAATATAATTTAATCAGATTATTGAAACTTTATTCGGGAGTTTTGCCGTGTTCCGTCCTCTGACTGTGTTTACGTTGGAGAAATTTATGCCACTCGGCTAGCGCCAATGCTAATTGAAGAGGGACATTTGCCATTCTGAATCGAAACAACGACTCATCTGGACAGAGTACACGTTCTTCAACATTCTGATGAAAGATCAGCAAAAGTAAGACCCATTTTATGATGTTATTTCATATATCTGTCGTGCATGTGAACTGGCCGTGGGCGCCCAATTATTTCTGTCTATTGTAGCTACGCTAATATAGCGATACATTTTGTTTGCGCTGTAAAACATTTAATAAATCGGAAATATTGTTTGGAATCACAAGATGCCTGTCTTTCAATTGCTGCAGACTATGTATTTTTCAGAAATGTTTTATGATGAGTAATTAGCTATTTGACGTTGGTGTCTGTAAATATTATGGCTGCTTTCGGTGCAATTTCGGATTGTAGCTGAAATGTAAACTATGGTTTATACATGAAATATGCAAATTTTTCTAACAAAACATATGCTATACAATAAATATGTTATCAGACTGTCATCTGATGAATTTGTTTCTTGGTTAGTGGCTATTTATATCTTTATTTGGTCGAATTTGTGATAGCACCTGATGGAGTAAGAAACTGATGGAGTTAGAAAAGTTGTGTCTTTTGCTAACGTGGTTAGCTAATAGATTTACATATTTTGTCTTCCCTGTAAAACATTTTAAAAATCGGACATGTTGGCTTGATTCACAAGATGTGCACCTTTCATCTGGTGTCTTGGACGTTAATGAGTGAAAGTTAAATATTTAAAAAAAATAGATTTTGAATTTCGCGCCCTGCACTTTGAGCTGGATGTTGTCATAAGTGTACCGGTGTCGGGCTGCCCCCGTAAAAGGTTAACAAGATGTTTATCTTTCATTTGCTGTATTGGACTTGTTAATGTGTGAAAGTTAAATATTTCAAAAAAAATATTTTTGAATTTCTCGCGCTGCCTTTTCAGTGGAATGGTGTGGGTGTTCCGCTAGCGGAACCTCTGAGCTAGAAAGGCGAAAAAGGACGGACCGGGGTTGTATTCACTAGGAACCAAAAGGATGCACACGGCCGTAACAGAGAAGGGATGACCTGTAGTCGTTCAATAAGAAACGCTTGTTTTCGCTTTCCTTTGCAAAACGTTTGTGCACTAATTAATACGACACTGGTCTACGCTGATAACAACAACACACCTGATCATCTGGGAGAAGGTGTTCCCGCAGTCGGGGCAGGAGTAAGGTTTCTCTCCGGTGTGAACAATCTGGTGGAGCGTCAGGCTCCCCTTCTGGGCGAAGCTCTTCCCACACACAGAGCAGGAGTAAGGCTTCTCTCCAGTGTGGATTCTCATATGGACTTGTAGCTTGTATGCAATGGGAAACTCCTTTCCACACACAGGGCAGGGGTGGGCTCTTCTGTGACAGCTGTGATGCTGTTTATGGTGTTGCTGTTTATGCTCTACGGCTGCAGGGAGACTCTCCTCAGTAGTCTCAGAGTGGTGGTTGTTAGAAATGTCTCCTGTGTGGATGAGGACAATAGTTTGGGTTAAATATACTAAAGCATAACTAACTAACTTAACATGAGAGCTGAAGGTCAAAGGATAATGAGAAATAAAAATAAAAAGCTAGCATCTGCAGTTGCTACATCCATTTTTGGACTTAAAATAAAAAGGAACTCTATGGCCATATTTGACCTCAACATTGTTGTCCAGGACTGTAGATCAAAAGCTAGGTATTCTTTGTTGTATCCGGATTTTACCATCAGTGGCATATTTGGGGGTAACCACGTTTCTTTAAAAACTAGAACGAGCTTCAGAGAGGAGCGAGGTCCTCTCTGCTTGCCCCGCCCCCTCGAATGCAGGGGAAAATGTGTGTGTTCCTAGTTAAACAGCCTTGAGACTGTAATCCTGAAGATCAACTGGAGAAGACATCCTAAACCAGCGAAGAAGACAGATAACAGCAGAGTAAGTGTTGTGCGCCAGCTAATGTTTCTATATTGAAAGGACATAACATTATAGTGCTGTTGTGAATCGTTAGTTCTGCTATCGTTACTTAACTTAGAGATCTGCCTAGTTTCTTTACATCTAGAGCTAGCGCATTGACATAACCTAGCTGGTAACGTAGAGAAAAGTAGTAGCATTGACATAGCCTAGCTGGTAACGGAGAGAAAAGTGGTAGCATTGACATAGCCTAGCTATTAACGTAGAGAAAAGTGGTAGCATTGACATAGCCTAGCTGGTAACGTAGAGAAAAGTGGTAGCATTGACATAGCCTAGCTGGTAACGTAGAGAAAAGTATTGTAACACTGACTTGAAAATTGCCATATTTGGCTGCTGGGTGTGCTCCCACAATAATATCGAGGCTTCATCCAGGTTGATGAGGAATATCTATCTCCTGATGGTCAGTACTAGAGGGTTTATCCAGGTTGATGAGGAATATCTATCTCCTGATGGTCAGTACAGAGGCTATATCCAGGTTGATGAGGAATATCTATCTCCTGATGGTCACTACAGAGGCTTCATCCAGGTTGATGAGGAATATCTATCTCCTGATGGTCACTACAGAGGCTTCATCCAGGTTGATGAGGAATATATATCTCCTGATGGTCAGTACAGAGGCTTCATCCAGGTTGATGAGGAATATCTATCTCCTGATGGTCAGTACTAGAGGGTTTATCCAGGTTGATGAGGAATATCTATCTCCTGATGGTCACTACAGAGGGTTTATCCAGGTTGATGAGGAATATCTATCCAGGTTGATGAGGAATATATATCTCCTGATGGTCACTACAGAGGCTTCATCCAGGTTGATGAGGAATATCTATCTCCTGATGGTCACTACAGAGGGTTCATCCAGGTTGATGAGGAATATCTATCTCCTGATGGTCACTACAGAGGCTTCATCCAGGTTGATGAGGAATATATATCTCCTGATGGTCACTACAGAGGCTTCATCCAGGTTGATGAGGAATATCTATCTCCTGATGGTCAGTACAGAGGCTTCATTCAGATTGATGAGGAATATCTATCTCCTGATGGTCACCACAGAGGCTTCATCCAGGTTGATGAGGAATATCTATCTCCTGATGGTCAGTACAGAGGCTTCATCCAGGTTGATGAGGAATATCTATCTCCTGATGGTCACTACAGAGGCTTCATCCAGGTTGATGTTCCTCTGGATGAACTGTAATAAATTGCAATCTTTTTTCAAATGGTATCTGTGTTTAAAAACATATTAAATGTAATACTAAAGTAGAATGGGATAAGACCAAGGGTTTATATCCACTCACTGCACCAGCTGTTGTTTACATAAATGCATAGGCCCCTCCCGCCCCGGGTTTTACCAGAGGCTACTGTTGCCTTGCCGATAGTGTATAACCCGCCAGCTGTATGTTCTTAACGTCGTCGTTCAGCCACGACTCGGTGAAACATAAGATAATACCGTTTTTAATGTCCCGTTGGTAGGATATACGTGCTTTCAGTTTGTCCCATTTATTTTCCAGCGATTGAACGTTAGCTAACAGAACAGAAGGCAAGGGCAAATTAACCACTCATCGCCTGATCCTCGCAAGGCACCCTGATCTTTTGCCTCAAAATCTCTGTTTCCTTCTCCAGTAAATCACAGGGATCGGGTCCTGGTCTGGTGTCTGCAGTATATCCCTCGAGTCCGACTCATTGAAGAAGAACTCCTGGTCCAATTTGAGGTGAATAATGCCAGTACTGATGTCCAGAAACTCTTTTCAGTCACAAGAGACGGAAGCAGCAACATTATGTACAAAACAAGTTACGAACAACGCAAAAAAACAAACAAAATAGCATGATTGGTTGAGAGTCGATAATAAGGCAGCCCTACCCTCATTCTCCTGGTTCCAATACCAATAAATAAATAAAAATAAGGAGGGGACTTGGGCTTGTATCTTCCTGGTATCCAATAAGGAGGGGACTTGGGCTTGTATCTTCCTGATATCCAATAAGGAGGGGACTTGGGCTTGTATCTTCCTGATATCCAATAAGGAGGGGACTTGGGCTTGTATCTTCCTGGTATCCAATAAGGAGGGGACTTGAGCTTGTATCTTCCTGATATCCAATAAGGAGGGGACTTGGGCTTGTATCTTCCTGGTATCCAATAAGGAGGAGACTTGGGCTTGTATCTTCCTGGTATCCAATAAGGAGGAGACTTGGGCTTGTATCTTCCTGGTATCCAATAAGGAGGGGTCTTGGGCTTGTATCTTCCTGATATCCAATAAGGAGGGGTCTTGGGCTTGTATCTTCCTGATATCCAAAAAGGAGGGGTCTTGCAGTGGGTGGAGCATCTCAAATAAAACCAAGTTCTATTTTAGCGCTTGGCTACACAGACGCTAGTTCATGTACGCGAGTGGTGTGGGTGAAATGATTGAATGACATGTACTGTATGTGTGCATTTCTTTTTGCACCGCTCATGCACGCAACGTGGCCGGAGAGGTTTGTGTGTAACAACTTGCTGTGGAGTTGTGGAGCCAAGCTGTGGAACGTTCCTTTAATGATATAAACCCATTGATTCTTGTAGAATATAACTTATTAATATTTAATGAGTTTAGTTCAACTGTCGTACCCCATCAGAACTCAAAATTATTTTGCTCCAATGTTTGTGAACAATGAACATTTTTAGCAAACACTGGTTAAAACTATACATTTTGATATCATAGATTGTCAGTCCTTGCATTCATAGCTCAGTCTATGCATTTGAGAGTGGTTACATTTCTCCAGGCCTGTTCCTCAGTTTCTTTTACCAAAACAGAGGCGGGGTGCCCGCTTTGTTATTGTTTTAATTAAGGACTCTAGCTTTAATGATTTATATTTTATAGGAGAAGCCCTCCTTACTTCGTTTTATTAGTAGTTGGTGTGTAACTAAACCGGTCTGACACAATCAGGCATGACTATGACATGTGACAGAACATGTACTCACCAAAAGCAGGATCCTCCTCCTCCTTCACTATGACCTTCAGTCCTGGTACACCAGCTTCAGCTTGACCCAGGCTCTCTCCAGCATGTGACAGCTGGAGTCCACCACTAGGGGGCAGCGTGACGGTCTCTTCCGCATGCACCTGCTTCCTGTGTCTCCTCAGACTGGAGGCAGTGAAGAAGTCCTTGTGACAGTAGGGGCAGCGGTAACCTTTTACCCCGGTGTGTGTCCTCTGGTGTGCCCTTAGGAACCCCGGCTGGGTGAAACTCTTCCTGCACTCGGAGCAGCTGTACGGTCTCTCCTCGGAAAAGCTCTGCTGGTGTCTCTTCAGGTCTCCCAGGGAGAGGAACCTTTTACCACAGTCGGGGCAGGGGTGTGGTCTCTCCTTGATGTGTACCTACACCCAGGACCACATTGGAAATACGTGTATTTAAAAGGAATATAGTTTATTAAAAAACGATCTGAGTTTTTGCTTTGGACAAAAAGTGCTCAATCTTGAAAACTTGACATGCACAAAATGGGGGGGGGTTGTAAATACCAAAATATATTGTTTGACTAAAGTGATCCTTTAGATCCTGGAATCTGTATTTGGTGAAACTGCCATGTCCATTCGGGATACTACAATAATAAAAAAGTTACTGAAAACAATGAACACTTTACTTTTCCCTCGGACATCATTGCACGTGCGCTAGAACACCATATGTTTTTGTGCTGCTGGACCCTCAACAACATTAGCGCCTGGGTGAACAGCGGCACCGTTTCCCCCCTTTACGGATTTCAGCTTTAACGCTTTCACTGTCCTCTGGGATTTCAGCTTTAACGCTTTCACTGTCCTCTGGGATTTCAGCTTTAACGCTTTCACTGTCCTCTGGGATTTCAGCTTTAACACTTTCACTGTCCTCTGGGATTTCAGCTTTAACACTTTCACTGTCCTCTGGGATTTCAGCTTTAACGCTTTCACTGTCCTCTGGGATTTCAGCTTTAACACTTTCACTGTCCTCTGGGATTTCAGCTTTAACACTTTCACTGTCCTCTGGGATTTCTTTGTACTTTTAAAATAGTTTTAAACTGAAAAACAATTGAAATAAAGAAATCAAGGATATGTCCCAAATGGCCCTGTATTCTATATATAGAGCACTACTTTTTGACAAGAGCCCAATGGTAATAGGATCCCATTGGGGACGCACTCAAATCAACTCAACCTACCCTCTGGTGTGACTCCATGTACCCCCGGGCTGAGAAGCGTTGACCACAGTCTGGACA
The DNA here is from genome assembly GCF_029448725.1 of Salvelinus fontinalis. Lineage (NCBI taxonomy): Eukaryota > Metazoa > Chordata > Actinopteri > Salmoniformes > Salmonidae > Salvelinus > Salvelinus fontinalis. The sequence goes on from NW_026600274.1 coordinate 107,040, forward strand.
GGAGAAGGGCTTCTCTCCCCTGTGGGTGGTCAGGTGGACACGCAGCTTGTAGAAGGTATGGAACTGCTCTCCGCACTTCTGACAGGTGTGGCAAGTGTTGTTGTGGTTCTGCCGGTGTCGGACAGCTAGTCCTCCCGGTGGAGAGGAGACGGAGCTGGGAGGAGAAGCAGGACTGTTTCCTGTGGGAATGAGATAGGTTTATACTGAAATAGTTTGTGTCGGGGGGCAAGGGTCAGTCTTATGTCTGGAGTATTTATCCTTTATTATCCGGTGTCCTGTGTGAATTTAAGTATGCTCCCTCTAATTCTCTCTCTCTCCCTCTCCCTCCCCTCCCGGAGGACCTGAGCCCTAGGACCATGCCTCAGGACTACTTGGCCTGATGACTCCTTGCTGTCCCCAGTCCACCTGGCCGTGCTGCTGCACCAGTTTCAACTGTTCTGCCGGCGGCTATGGAACCCTGACCTGTTCACCGGACGTGCTACCTGTCCCGGACCTGCTGTTTTCGACTCTCTCTCTCTCTCTCTACTGCACCTGCTATCTTTAACTCTGAATGCTCAGCTATGAAAAGCCAATTGATATTTACTCCTGAGGTGCTGACCTGTTGCACCCTCTACAACCAGTGATTATTATTATTATTTGACCCTGCTGGTCATCTATGAACGTTTGAACATCTTGGCCATGTTCTGTTATAAACTCCACCCGGCACAGCCAGAAGACGACTGGCCACCCCTCATAGGAAAAACAATGTTGTTTTGTTTGTGTTTCTCAGTGTCAGGGATCTCAAGATCACAGTCCAGTTACTGGGTCTCTCCTCAAAACTATAAGCTGCTACAATCTCAGTTATAAAAACCCGGAAAACTGCAACGGGCCTGACAAGGCCCAGAATCTCATACCTCACTTGACGACAGCTTACTTTAAAAACTTTCCCATATTGCATTCTTCAACTGGTTTCAAATGTACAATGTAAACTCTGGCAAGTGAAATGTTTGTATTACGTGGTCTTTTTTAATCTGACTGCTATTTGATTCCTCTCTAGGTTTCTTCCTAGGTTCCTGCCTTTCTAGGGAGTATTTCCTAGCCACCGTGATTCTACATCTGCGTTGCTTTCTGTTTGGGGTTTTAGGCTGGGTTTCTATATAGCACTTAAACATCAGCTGATGTAAAAAGGGCTTTATAAATACATTTGATTGATTGATTGGTTAGACCAGAACCATGTGTTTAGACAGCTGGGCGATTAAGGCTTCGGCATTATGATGCATTTACATGACACTTCAACATTCTATGGGGCCATGTTAGCACCCCATTAGCATAACATGGGAAACATTTAAATAATTCTATGTCACTCCATGTCTAGAATTAGAACAATATTACAATTTCAAAGTTGGTCCAACACTCTAAATATGTCTCTGGGTTAGACCAGTGGCCACCAGACCTGGGTTCAAAACCTATCTGAAATCTTTCAGATACTGTTAGCGTTTGCTCTAGCTTGCCAGGAGTACCAGATGGGCGGGGTTTGTGGTTTTTGCGGCTACTCTTATTGGTTCCATTGCGCAAGACAAGCCCAATTAATCCCAGATAAAGTATTTGGAATGACTTCAAATACACTAAACAAAAATATAAAACACAACATGTAAAGTGTTGGTCCCATGTTTCACGAGCTGAAATAAAAGATCCCAGAAATTTCCCATAAAAAGCTTATTTCTCTAACATTTTGTGCACAAATTTGTTTACATCCTGTTAGTGAGCATTTCTCCTTTGCCAAGATAATCAATCCACCTGACAGGTGTGGCATATCAAGAAGCTGATTAAACAGCATGATCATTACACAGGTGCACCTTGTGCTGGGGACAAAAGGCCACTCAAATGTGCAGTTTTGTCACACAACACAATGTCACAGATATCTCAAGTTTTGAAGGAGTGTGAAATTGGCATGCTGACTGCAGGAATGTCCACCATATCTGTTGCCAGAGAATTTAATGTAAAATCTTTGAGAATTTGGCAGTACGTCCAACCGGCCTTACAACTGCAGACCACGTGTAACCACGCCAGCCCAGGACCTCCACATCTGGCTTCTTCACCAGCAACCCGGACAGCTGATGAAACTGTGGGTTTTGCACAACCAAAGAATTTCTGCATAAACTGTCAGAAAACGTCTCAGGGCAGCTCATTTGCGTGCTCGTTGTCCTCACCGGGGTCTTGACCCGACTGCTGTTCAGCATAGAAACCGACTTCACTGGGTAAATGCTCAACTTCCATGGCCACAGAGTTCCTCTGTCCAGTGTCTGTGTTCTTTTGCCCATCTTAATATTGTATTTTTATTGGCCAGTCTGAGATAAGGCTTTTTCTTTGTAACTCTGCCTGGAAGGCCAGCATCCCGGAGTCGCCTCTTCACTGTTGACGTTGAGACTGGTGTTTTGCGGGTACTATTTAATGAAGCTGCGAGTTGAGGACTTGTGAGGCGTCTATTTCTCCAAACTAGACGCTCTAATGTACTTGTCCTCTTGCTCAGTTGTGCACCGGGGCCCCCCACTCCTCTTTATTTTTTTTTATTTTTTTATTTCACCTTTATTTAACCAGGTAGGCTAGTTGAGAACAAGTTCTCATTTGCAACTGCGACCTGGCCAAGATAAAGCATAGCAGTGTGAACAGACAACAACACAGAGTTACACATGGAGTAAACAATAAACAAGTCAATAACATGGTAGAAAAAAGAGAATCTATATACAATGTGTGCAAAAGGCATGAGGTAGGCAATAAATCGAATAATTACAATTTAGCAGATTAACCCTGGAGTGATAAATCATCAGATGATCATGTGCAAGAAGAGATACTGGTGTGCAAAAGAGCAGAAAAGTAAATAAATAAAAGCAGTATGGGGGTGAGGTAGGTAAATTGGGTGGGTAGTTTACAGATGGACTATGTACAGCTGCAGTGATCGGTTAGCTGCTCGGATAGCAGATTTTTAAAGTTGGTGAGGGAGATAAAAGTCTCCAACTTCAGAGATTTTTGCAATTCGTTCCAGTCGCAGGCAGCAGAGAACCTGAAGGAAAGGCGTCCAAATGAGGTTTTGGCTTTAGGGATGATCAGTGAGATACACCTGCTGGAGCGCGTGCTACGGGTAGGTGTAGCCATCGTGACCAGTGAACTGAGATAAGGCGGCACTTTACCTAGCATAGCCTTGTAGATGACCTGGAGCCAGTGGGTCTGACGACGAACATGTAGCGAGGGCCAGCCGACTAGGGCATACAGGTCGCAGTGGTGGGTCGTATAAGGTGCTTTGGTAACAAAACGGATGGCACTGTGATAAACTGCATCCAGTTTGCTGAGTAGAGTATTGGAAGCTATTTTGTAGATGACATCGCCGAAGTCGAGGATCGGTAGGATAGTCAGTTTTACTAGGGTAAGTTTGGCGGCGTGAGTGAAGGAGGCTTTGTTGCGGAATAGAAAGCCGACTCTAGATTTGATTTTGGATTGGAGATGTTTGATATGAGTCTGGAAGGAGAGTTTGCAGTCTAGCCAGACACCTAGGTACTTATAGATGTCCACATATTCTAGGTCGGAACCGCCCAGGGTCGTGATGCTAGTCGGGCGTGCGGGTGCAGGCAGCGAACGGTTGAAAAGCATGCATTTGGTTTGACTAGTGTTTAAGAGCAGTTGGAGGCCACGGAAGGAGTGTTGTATGGCATTGAAGCTCGTTTGGAGGTTAGATAGCACAGTGTCCAAGGAAGGGCCGGAAGTATACAGAATGGTGTCGTCTGCGTAGAGGTTTCTATTCTGGTTAGAGACAATTTGCGCTGTCCAGTTGGCTGGATGTCCTTTGGGTGGTGGACAATTCTTGATACACACAGGAAACTGTTAAGTGTCAAAAACGCAGCAGCGTTGCAGTTCTTGACACAAACCGGTGCGTCTGACACCTACTACCACACCCTGTTCAAAGGCACAAATCTTTTGTCTTTCCCATTCACCCTCTGAATGGCACACATACACAATCCATGTCTCTAATGTCTCAAGGCTTAAAAATCCTTCTTTAACCTGTCTCCTCCCCTTCATCTACACTGATTGAAGTGGATTTAACAGGTGACATCAATAAGGGATCATAGATTTCACCTGGATTCACCTGGGCAGTCTATGTTTATTTAAAAAAAAAATATTTAACCTTTATTTAACTAGGCAAGTCAGTGAAAAACTAATTATTATTTACAATGACAGCCTACCAAAAGGCAAAATGCCTCCTGCGGGGACGGGGATTAAAATATATATAAAAAATATGTATTTATATGTCATGGAAAGAGCTGGTGTTCTTAATGTTTTGGTCCTCAAAGGGCCAGCAACTCATTTGAACATGATTTGCAATTGAAGATGTGTGTTCGTTTGTTTGTTTGCATAGTAGCAACATGTCATAGTAGCAACATGTCATAGTGGCAACATGTCATAGTGGCAACATGTCATAGTGGCAACATGTCATAGTGGCAACATGTCATAGTGGCAACATGTCATAGTGGCAACATGTCATAGTGGCAACATGTCATAGTGGCAACATGTCATAGTAGCAACATGTCATAGTAGCAACATGTCATAGTAGCAACATGTCATAGTAGCAACATGTCTTCCTAAACCCCCCATCAGTACCTTGAGCCAGACGGACCTCCTGTTGTTCTGGCAGCACATCCACTACAGCCTGAAGTTTAGAATTCTAAAATGAAGCAACAATGAAAAGTTAAAGACGGTTAAAACATACCTGTTGAAAAGTTATTGTACAGCTAGTTGTCTAGGGTCGCGTCTCAAATAGCACTCTCTTCCCTATGTTGTGCACTACTTTTTTACCAGGCACCAGGACCAATCCCTATTCCCTAAATAGTACACTACCTTTGTCCAGGGCCCATAGGACTGAGTAACTGATTATAGCCAGCTCCTGTCAAAAGTAGTGCACTATATAGAGATGGCCCCTGGTGCCTGGTCAAAAGTAGTACACTTTATAAGGAGTAGGGTGCCAATTGAGACACAGTCCTAATTCCTCCAATTGAGACACAGCCCTAGATCTCCCCCACCTTGTTACTAGTATCGTCCTGTTGGACAAGCAGCTCCTGTTGGTGAGGCAGCACATCTCCAGCAGCTCTTAGTCTAGTCGACCCCTCAGCGTGACCCCTTCCGTGTCTCAACAAGGCTCCTGATTGGTAGAAGCTCTTCCCACAGTCAGGTGCAAGGCAGCGGTAGGGCTTCTCCCCAGTGTGGCTCCGCTGGTGTATCCTAAAGGAGGACTGCTGAGAGAAGCTCTTCCCACACACGGTGCAGTGGAACGGCTTCTCTCCCGTGTGGGTCTTCATGTGTCGGTCCCGGGACTGTTTTGTAATGAAGAGTCGTCCACACACAGAGCAGGGGAAAGACTTCTTAGTGGATGATGTTGTGTTGTAGAGGTTGTTCTGTTGTACTACAGAGACATCAGACTCACACCACACTCCTCTCTCTTCCGCTGAAACCTTTGAGGCCAGTGTTTCACAACGATGGAGATAATCGTGGTTTTCCAACACCATCTTCTGCTGGCTCAACAGTGAGCTCTGGTCACCATGGTTACAGTCAGCTCCAGCGTTGTGGCGAAGAGGAGACAGGCTGGCCGCTTGGTCGACAGACTCCTGCAGCAGAGAACAGCACAGGCTAGGCTACATCCGTACAGGTAAACAATTGAAACAAATTCAGCACTTGGTTCAGTCTACTCCGCTGGACCCTGAGTTTGGAACATCGCTACACTGCTGTGCTGTATTGTCTCCTGCCGGAAGCTAAAGTAAACATTCCTAAAAATCAAGAAGTTGTTACTGCTTTCTTTCACATTGCGAAACAACACAGTTAACGCCAGACACATGAAAGGGTGACTATATGATTAGCTAAAAGCTACAATGTTATTACACCAACAATTCAACTGAAAGCAGATACTAGTAGGCATCGGCGACAAGCCAGCAAGCTTAGCTACATGAAATCTTTACACTCATATCTTGAAAGAAAGCGGTTCCTCCTCCCACAAGATTCCTCTCACCTCATCCATGCTGTGTTGTTAAGATGGTCCACCAGGCAGGAATATCATAGGATCACTGAGATGACACACGGACCATCAGCAGGTCGGGAAAGTTGTCATGTCACACAGGACAGGGCCATGGCTAACAGTAGCTAAACCTGTTAACCTGTTAGGCTTACGATGTTGCCCAGTACATAATAGTACGGTGTTCTCCAAAAGTTGCTGTTCAACGAAGTCCTGTGGCCGATGAACGTAAGACAAAAGCGAAGTTCATAGCTGAATAGTTGTATTAGCAAATGCAAAAATGGGAAGATAAGAAGCTACCATCGGCTAACTATAAACTTGCTAGCTTAACAGTAAAAAGACCGAAGTAAAAGATACTAGCGAAATCACAAGCGGTAGTTGATTACTCTCGTCTATCGTGTCTAGATGATCACGTCTGACGACACTGAGGCGGAAGCGGGACGAAAACAACAACCAGTTTTTTTCATATTCTGAGCTTTTTTAAAGAGCACTACTATATACAATGGACGTGGTGGTGAGTAGATAATAATAAACTCAAATATAACGTGTATAATGTTTCGAAGGTGGGCGTATGTTTTTTGTTTTTGGCGGCCAGATCTGAACAACGCAGCAGTTTCCTAGCCTGGTGGAAGCAGTCTAATCGATACGTTCACCGTTCTATTTCACGTTACATACGTGAAGTGAAATAGCATAGAATGGTCAATGCAGCGATCATGTTGGTTCCACCAGGCTAGCAGTTTCCTCAAATGAATATTTGTAGATGCATGTTCAGGTATGATGTAGAATAAACCAGAATCTGGGTTTACGAAGGAGTCAGTTGAATATTGCGATTCTCCTATAAGCCCAGGAAACAGCCATTCAACTTGCCATTCACAATTTTTCAAACTTAATCATGTTAAAATATGTTCGGTACCGACCAAAGAATGGAGTTAAGCTGAACAAATATCAGCATTACTACTGTTACGGCCGGCGTGTGCTTCGAAAAAAAACACCAAATAAATTCAATAATTCAATAAATAAATAAATATATACTAAAGAAAGTTACAAAGTTACATGTAACCCTAAAAATGCCTTGTCTGGAAACATTCTTAGTAAGTGTACATGTGCCAAATCCACTTCAGTTTTCTTCTCTCTCAGGAGACCAAACTCCCAGGGTCCCCTGGGCCCAAAGGTATCCATGGAGACCAAGTAATGCAGACCCTGAGGGTGGTGAAGCAGGAGGACTGTGGGCCCCTAACAACACCCCTAACAACGTACCTGAGTTTTGCCCATGTGAAAACAGAAGAAGAGGAGGAAGAGATATGGGGTGTGGCTCACCCAAGTACAGGTGCTCTTGCCTTCTCTCTCTTTGTGATTTGTTTATTTACAACTTAGCGTGATTTCAATCTTGTGTGTTTCCTTCAGGGTTCTTCAACGTCAAGAAGGAGGAAGAGGAAGAAGCCATAGTATATCCTATACAGCCTAGTGAGTACAGCATCACAGAGGAGCCATAGTATATCCTATACAGCCCAGTGAGTACAGCATCACAGAGGAGCCATAGTATATCCTATACAGCATCACAGAGGAGCCATAGTATATCCTATACAGCCTAGTGAGTACAGCATCACAGAGGAGCCATAGTATATCCTATACAGCCCAGTGAGTACAGCATCACAGAGGAGTCATAGTATATCCTATACAGCCTAGTGAGTACAGCATCACAGAGGAGCCATAGTATATCCTATACAGCCTAGTGAGTACAGCATCACAGAGGAGCCATAGTATATCCTGTACAGCATCACAGAGGAGCCATAGTATATCCTATACAGCATCACAGAGGAGCCATAGTATATCCTATACAGCCTAGTGAGTACAGCATTACAGAGGAGCCATAGTATATCCTATACAGCATCACAGAGGAGCCATAGTATATCCTGTACAGCCTAGTGAGTACAGAATCACAGAGGAGCCATAGTATATCCTGTACAGCCTAGTGAGTACAGCATCACAGAGGAGCCATAGTATATCCTATACAGCCTAGTGAGTACAGAATCACAGAGGAGCCATAGTATATCCTATACAGCCTAGTGAGTACAGCATCACAGAGGAGCCATAGTATATCCTATACAGCCTAGTGAGTACAGCATCACAGAGAAGCCATAGTATATCCTATACAGCATCACAGAGGAGCCATAGTATATCCTATACAGCCTAGTGAGTACAGCATCACAGAGGAGCTACCATGGAGTTACTAAGCCTTGAAACACTTATCTGACCTGAGATGTGTCTGTTCCCTCAGATGACAACCCAAGCCCCACTTCTGACATTACCAGCCACAGTTCTGACGACTCCAGCCCTGACAATGGCCCTCGAGCCACCCCTGACAAGAACAACCCCCGCCATAACAACGACCCCAGGTCTGGCCCTGCCAGTGGAGGGGCATCGGACAAGGACCCTGCATCCGGAGAGGAAGATGAGGAGGGAGACGAGAGGAGCTCCCAGATCTCAGCAAACCCAGGGACTAAGCCCAACAAGACCAAAGGCGGTCATCAGAGGCCGTTCCCCTGCTCTAGGTGTGGGAAGCGTTTATCCACCACTGTTAGCTTAGACAAACACCAGATCATCCACACCCGACTGAGGCCGTACCCCTGCTCCGTACCGGCCTGCACCAAGAGGTTCTGCTCACCAGCCGAGCTGAAGAGACACACACTCACACACACAGGTTTCTTTTACTTTGGTTACTTTCGAAAGTATTCAGTCTAAATTTATTTTCAAAGTTGAATCAAGTGAAAAATTAAGAGTCAAGTTCTAAACTGATCTGGTCAATAAATATATTTGCCACAAGTTTTGTCCACTTTTTTTGGTTGAATTGTTTTAAGGTCATTCTAGTGTACCTTTTTAAAAAAAGCATTTAATCATCAGACATTCAAGTTCAATACATTGTGTGTTTTGTGTCCTCATCCAATACAGGAGAGAAACCATTCCCCTGTACAGACTGTGACAAGAGCTTCACCATACTGGCTGCGTTAAAGACCCACCAGAGAACACACACAGGAGAGAGACCTTACGTCTGTGAGGTGTGTGGAAAGGTTGGTCTCTTTTACTGATTGTTTACTTTTTGCCATTTGATTGTTTGTACTGTAAAGACTGTTGCGATTTTAAAATAGATTTTGTAGTAATTTATCGTTTTTTATGGACTGTGATAGTCGGAATGTATAGAGGAGACAGATACAGAGAGAGAGAGAGGATTTGTACCCATGTCGCCAGGTGAATCCACTGAGTGTACACAACATTAGGAACACCTGCTCCATGACACAGACTGACCAGGTGTATCCACTGAGTGTACACAACATTAGGAACACCTGCTCCATGACACAGACTGACCAGGTGAATCCACTGAGTGTACACAACATTAGGAACACCTGCTCCATGACACAGACTGACCAGGTGAATCCACTGAGTGTACACAACATTAGGGAACACCTGCTCCATGACACAGACTGACCAGGTGAATCCACTGAGTGTACACAACATTAGGGAACACCTGCTCCATGACACAGACTGACCAGGTGAATCCACTGAGTGTACACAACATTAGGGAACACCTGCTCCATGACACAGACTGACCAGGTGAATCCACTGAGTGTACACAACATTAGGGAACACCTGCTCCATGACACAGACTGACCAGGTGAATCCACTGAGTGTACACAACATTAGGGAACACCTGCTCCATGACACAGACTGACCAGGTGAATCCACTGAGTGTACACAACATTAGGGAACACCTGCTCCATGACACAGACTGACCAGGTGAATCCACTGAGTGTACACAACATTAGGAACACCTGCTCCATGACACAGACTGACCAGGTGAATCCACTGAGTGTACACAACATTAGGGAACACCTGCTCCATGACACAGACTGACCAGGTGAATCCACTGAGTGTACACAACATTAGGGAACACCTGCTCCATGACACAGACTGACCAGGTGAATCCAGGTGAACGCTATGATCCCTTATTGATGTCACTTGTTAAATCCACTTCAATCAGTGAAGATGAAGGGGGGGAGACGGGTTAAAGAAGTATTGATAAGCCTTGAGACGTAAGACAAAATATTTAAGTGCCTTTGAACGGAGTGTTGTAGTCGGTGCCAGGTGCACTGGTTTGAGTGTGTCAAGATACCGCAACGCTGCTGGGTTTTTCACGCTCAACAATTTCCTGTGTGTATCAAGAATGGTCCACCACCCAAAGCACATCCAACCAACTTGACACAACTGTGGGAAGCATTAGAGTCAACATGGGCCAGCATCTTTGTGGGATTCTTTCAACAGCTTGTAGAGGCCATGCCCCCAACGAAGTGAGGCTGTTCTAAGGGCAAAAGGGGGGGGGGGGGTGTTCAGCTCAATATTAGCAAGGTGTTCCTAATGTTTTGGCCACTCAGTGTAAATACTCCAGACTCTGGCACAAGTGTGTTGTGATTTTAAATGCATTTTACATTTGATTTGGTTTTAAGGGTTTTGCCCAAACGGGGAACCTGAGATCCCACGAGCGCAGGCACACCGGAGAGAGACCGTTCTCCTGCTCTTTCTGTGGGAAGACATTTGTCGAGTCTGGCCACCTGAAGAAGCACCAGCGTATCCATACAGGAGAGAAGCCGTACCACTGCAGCAGCTGCCCCATGAAGTTCCCTTCCTCCAGCGAGCTCAGGTAACTCAGGGCCTATATTCATAAATCGTCTGAGTAGGAGTGCGGATTTAGGATCCGTTTTGTCTTTTAGATTATAATGACTGGACGGAGGGATCTGATCCTAGATCAGCACTCCTATTGAAACTGATCTGAACAACATCACATGTACAAGGGGACCTGATCCTAGATCAGCACTCCTATTGAAACTGAACAACATCATATGTACAGGGGGACCTGATCCTAGATCAGCACTCCTATTGGATCTGATCTGAACAACATCATATGTACAAGAGGACCTGATCCTAGATCATCACTCCTATTGAAACTGAACAACATCATATGTACAAGAGGACCTGATCCTAGATCAACACTCCTATTGAAACTGATCTGAACAACATCACATGGACAAGGGGACCTGATCCTAGATCAGCACTTCTATTGAATCTGATCTGAACAACATCACATGGACAAGGGGACCTGATCCTAGATCCACACTCCTACTTTGAGATGCTTTATGAGTATGGGCCCATGTGTTACTCACCTGATAACGTAATAACCACCGGACATTGTAATAAGTTAAGTTTTTATCTGGAGAAAAAGTTATCAAGTAATCTGTTTGTTTTATTACGACATCCGTTATGTCGTAATTTATTTCATTAAACTGTATTTGCTGTTATGATTCAATGTTGTCATGTCTTTTTTTTTTTTACTGTGACAAACCAATTTCCCAATGTGGGATATTCAAGTGAACTAGAACTACTAGTACTTAACCAGTGTTCTTGCATTGCCTGTTGTTCCAGGGTCCATGAGAAGAGCCACAGCCAGGACAAGCCTCACAGCTGCTCCTACTGCGACAAGGCATTCAAACAGCTGTCCAACCTCAAGCTCCACCAGAGAATACACTCTGAGGAGAAGCCTTACGTCTGCTCCTACTGCGACAAGACCTTCCGTGCTCAGGGGACCTTAAAGGTACACTATAACTATGTTTTTCTCTCTCAGTTACACAACATAATACTTGCTGTGTACAGTATACTGAAATTGTTATTAATTAATACAATTTGTATTTTTGCTTTGAAGGTGCATCTGAGGACTCACACAGGAGAGAGGCCTTACCCCTGCTTAGACTGTGACAAGCGTTTCATCACGTCCTCAGAGTTAAAGGTGCACCAGAGGATTCACACAGGAGAGAAGCCCTTCTACTGCTATGACTGTGGGAAGAGTTACTATCAGCTGAAGCAGCTGAAGGAACATATGAAGTTCAACCCGGACCACAGCACCACACGTAGCGGACTCAATAACATAGAGGACGAGGACAAGCTCTACTCTACGTCACACGATGATGATGTAACGATGTCTTAATTTTTTTTTTAGTTGGCTAGAAACAGACATATTTGATTTTTTTTGCCTTTATTTAACTAGGCAAGTCAGTTAAGAACAAATTCTTATTTATAATGACGACGCTGGGCCAATTGTGCGCCGCACTATGGGACTCCCAATCATGGCCGGATGTGATACAGCCTGGATTCAAACCAGGGACTGTAGTGACGCCTCTTGCACTGAAATGCAGTGCCTTAGACCACTGTGCCACTCGGAAACCCCCTCCCAAAAAATATATATTTATCATCCTCAGTGATGCCATCGATGCCACATCATTGGAAAGAGTGACCAAATTGTTAGAAAAATATATATCACATTACTTTGCTAGCACTCTACTCGTTCCGTGATGACGTCACAGTGGTGATGTCAACATGTCTATTAGAATGTTCTGTCGTTGCACTGAACAGACACGAGGTCAATGCTCTGTTTAAGATGCCGATAGAATGATCCTTTTGATTAAATGTTTTGAGACATTTTTTTTAGGTTGTTTAGAAACTGACATTACATGAAAGACACATTTTACTACGTTTCCATTACAGTTTTTATGTGTGTAAAGTCATACTGTATAAACCAAAAAAAGAATGACAGCTGTTTAGTTTTTGATACAATTTTATAAATGCCGACAGATAATTTGTGCGTCGACACGATGGGATCTTTTTGTGTCGGTCAAATTATTTATGCGAGAAATGGCGCTGGAAATGCCTTTATGTGCAAATATTGATATATTACCCGTCATATCGAAGTAAGTTTGGAGGTCACTCACGCGATGACGTGGTCTGTGGTCCTCCCCGTATGACTCGTCGGGAAAGCAAGCAGTTTATTAGGCTACAGATGAAATCAGTGATGATGAAATTCACAGGGTGGTGAAAGTCCACGGTGATCTTGATGCTCCTTTCCAATAACTGTTGAGGGTCTTATTCTGGTGACATGATCATCGCTGATTGATTGCCTTTTGACAAATCAAAATATTCTCGCTCTTATCCATAATCTCATAATTTATTGTAGACTAACCTACCCAAACTCTATCTGTGAGCTGCTGGCTAGAGCGCACGTGCCAAAACCAGACTAGGCACATTTGCCATTTAACGCAACAGTTTTTGTGACAAAACTATCCGTAGTGTTGAAAATGCAACAGAAACACATTGAAAAAATGTATTCGGTACATGAAATTTAAGTGGGAAAAGTACATTTTGCGTTCACTACGTCATCACGCACTGATTTGTTGGCAATCATGTTTGTGTAAAGGTTACCATTAAACCATGTCAGTCAATATAATTAATCAATACAACCAGTCAATAAAGATAACAGAAACGAAACAAAATCTCTAAGTCACTTTATCTGTTAAAGTAGTGTGCCTCGTAACCACAGCCATGTTTTGGAGGGGGGTTACACACCTCAATATCGGTGGAGGCTGGTGGGAGGAGCTATAGGAAGACTGGGTCATTGTCATGTCAGAAATGGAACGATATCAAACAATAACAAACATATGTAAACCGCCTTTGGCTCCATTCCATTTCAATCCTTTCCAGCCATTACAACGAGCCCGTCCTCCTGTAGATCCTCCCACCAGCCTCCACTGCCCAATAGAGTGGTTTTGCTCACCCTCCAGTTCCAGTGACAGATCTCCTTTTTGAAAGGCTTCAAAGCGGATATGAAGACGTGAATATGTGGTGAACTGTTATGCTACCAGACGTTAGCATGTGCTTTGAGCTCAGCTACAAAATAAAGACAGAAATCAGATGTCATGCTACCAGACGTTAGCATGTGCTTTGAGCTCAGCTACAAAATAAAGACAGAAATCAGATGTTATGCTACCAGACGTTAGCATGTGCTTTGAACTCAGCGACAAAATGAAGACAGAAATCAGATGTCATGCTACCAGACGTTAGCATGTGCTTTGAACTCAGCGACAAAATAAAGACAGAAATCAGACCAGAGTGCAACAACTGACCATGTCTATTTTCATCATCCATTCATTTCAGATCCAAACATTACTCCAAACACTTCATGTTATAGTGAGCACATTTTGCTGTCGGGGAAAGAAAAGATAGCCATCACCTGTTGCACAATCCATCCAAAGAACACGTTGAGAGAACAAAAACTAGGCTTACAAACTACATTTGTGTATGAATATAAACATCTAAAATATATAAATTACAAGTCACATACTCATGTGACATTTTGATGTAATTAAAACAGTCCTTCTGACACAACAGCATTACCTCATCCAAGAGAGAGGATTACCATCCGTTGTGTTAATTAAAACAGTCCTGACACATCAGCATTCCCTCATCCAAGACAGAGCATTACCATCCGGTGTTTCTATAATTAGGGCCCTGTGTTTTGACCTGGATTTTAACTTTTATTTAAAGCTTTTAATCAAACTGTCCCCTTTTCTTTTTATGTCAGCTGGTCCTGCCCCATCTTTTTATGTCAGCTGGTCCAGCCCCATCTTTTAATGTCAGCTGGTCCAGCCCCATCTTTTAATGTCAGCTGGTCCAGCCCCATCTTTTAATGTCAGCTGGTCCAGCCCCATCTTTTAATGTCAGCTGGTCCAGCCCCATCTTTTAATGTCAGCTGGTCCAGCCCCATCTTTTAATGTCAGCTGGTCCAGCCCCATCTTTTTATGTCAGCTGGTCCAGCCCCATCTTTTAATGTCAGCTGGTCCAGCCCCATCTTTTAATGTCAGCTGGTCCAGCCCCATCTTTTTATGTCAGCTGGTCCAGCCCCATCTTTTAATGTCAGCTGGTCCAGCCCCATCTTTTTATGTCAGCTGGTCCAGCCCCATCTTTTAATGTCAGCTGGTCCAGCCCCATCTTTTAATGTCAGCTGGTCCAGCCCCATCTTTTTATGTCAGCTGGTCCAGCCCCGTCTTTTAATGTCAGCTGGTCCAGCCCCATCTTTTAATGTCAGCTGGTCCAGCCCCATCTTCTTATGTCAGCTGGTCCAGCCCCATCTTTTAATGTCAGCTGGTCCAGCCCCATCTTTTAATGACAGCTGGTCCAGCCCCATCTTTTAATGTCAGCTGGTCCAGCCCCATCTTTTAATGTCAGCTGGTCCTGCCCCATCTTTTTATGTCAGCTGGTCCAGCCCCATCTTTTAATGTCAGCTGGTCCAGCCCCATCTTTTAATGTCAGCTGGTCCAGCCCCATCTTTTAATGTCAGCTGGTCCAGCCCCATCTTTTAATGTCAGCTGGTCCAGCCCCATCTTTTAATGTCAGCTGGTCCAGCCCCATCTTTTAATGTCAGCTGGTCCAGCCCCATCTTTTAATGTCAGCTGGTCCAGCCCCATCTTTTAATGTCAGCTGGTCCAGCCCCATCTTTTTATGTCAGCTGGTCCAGCCCCATCTTTTAATGTCAGCTGGTCCAGCCCCATCTTTTTATGTCAGCTGGTCCAGCCCCATCTTTTAATGTCAGCTGGTCCAGCCCCATCTTTTAATGTCAGCTGGTCCAGCCCCATCTTTTAATGTCAGCTGGTCCAGCCCCATCTTTTTATGTCAGCTGGTCCAGCCCCGTCTTTTAATGTCAGCTGGTCCAGCCCCGTCTTTTTATGTCAGCTGGTCCAGCCCCATCTTCTTATGTCAGCTGGTCCAGCCCCATCTTTTTATGTCAGCTGGTCCAGCCCCATCTTTTAATGTCAGCTGGTCCAGCCCCATCTTCTTATGTCAGCTGGTCCAGCCCCATCTTTTAATGTCAGCTGGTCCAGCCCCATCTTTTAATGTCAGCTGGTCCAGCCCCATCTTTTAATGTCAGCTGGTCCAGCCCCATCTTTTAATGTCAGCTGGTCCAGCCCCATCTTTTCATGTCAGCTGGTCCAGCCCCATCTTTTAATGTCAGCTGGTCCAGACCCATCTTTTTTATGTCAGCTGGTCAGCCCCATCTTTTTAATGTCAGCTGGTCCTGCCCCATCTTTTTTATGTCAGCTGGTCAGCCCCATCTTTTTAATGTCAGCTGGTCCAGCCCCATCTTTTTATGTCAGCTGGTCCTGCCCCATCTTTTTATGTCAGCTGGTCCAGCCCCATCTTTTTATGTCAGCTGGTCCAGCCCCATCTTTTTATGTCAGCTGGTCCAGCCCCATCTTTTTATGTCAGCTGGTCCAGCCCCATCTTTTAATGTCAGCTGGTCCAGCCCCATCTTTTAATGTCAGCTGGTCCAGTCCCATCTTTTTTATGTCAGCTGGTCCAGCCCCATCTTTTTATGTCAGCTGGTCCTGCCCCATCTTTTTATGTCAGCTGGTCCAGCCCCATCTTTTTATGTCAGCTGGTCCAGCCCCATCTTTTTATGTCAGCTGGTCCAGCCCCATCTTTTTATGTCAGCTGGTCCAGCCCCATCTTTTAATGTCAGCTGGTCCAGCCCCATCTTTTAATGTCAGCTGGTCCAGCCCCATCTTTTTAATGTCAGCTGGTCCTGCCCCATCTTTTAATGTCAGCTGGTCCAGCCCCATCTTTTTATGTCAGCTGGTCCAGCCCCGTCCTCCGGCACCACACTGAGACCATTGCTTTCATTTTCTGGATAAGAGCGTCTGCTAAATGACTTAAATGTAAATGTACATTTTGAATCTAATTCTCATTTCTGGAAAGGCTTAAAATAAAAGTTAAAATCCAGGTGATGTGACTTGATTAACCTGGAGAGCTATCCTCCTATAACCCAACCCTGTTCCTGGAGAGCTACCCTCCTATAACCCAACCCTGTTCCTGAAGAGCTACCCTCCTATAACCCAACCCTGTTCCTGGAGCGCCACCCTCCTGTAACCCAACTCTGTTCCTGGAGAGCTACCCTCCTATAACCCAACCCTGTTCCTGGAGAGCTACCCTCCTATAACCCAACCCTGTTCCTGGAGAGCTACCCTCCTATAACCCAACCCTGTTCCTGGAGCGCTACCCTGCTATAAACCCAAATCTGTTCCTGGAGAGCTACCCTCCTATAACCCAACCCTGTTCCTGGAGAGCTACCCTCCTGTAACCCAACTCTGTTCCTGGAGAGCTACCCTCCTATAACCCAACCCTGTTCCTGGAGCGCTACCCTCCTATAACCCAACCCTATTCCTGGAGAGCTACCCTCCTATAACCCAACCCTGTTCCTAGGGCGCCACCCTCCTGTAACCCAACTCTGTTCCTGGAGAGCTACCCTCCTATAACCCAACCCTGTTCCTGGAGAGCTACCCTCCTGTAACCCAACCCTATTCCTGGAGAGCTACCCTCCTGTAACCCAACCCTATTCCTGGAGAGCTACCCTCCTATAACCCAACCCTATTCCTGGAGAGCTACCCTCCTATAACCCAACCCTATTCCTGGAGAGCTACCCTCCTATAACCCAACCCTATTCCTGGAGAGCTACCCTCCTATAACCCAACCCTATTCCTGGAGAGCTACCCTCCTATAACCCAACCCTATTCCTGGAGAGCTACCCTCCTATAACCCAACCCTATTCCTGGAGAGCTACCCTCCTATAACCCAACCCTGTTCCTGGAGAGCTACCCTCCTGTCCCGTAGTTGTAAATAACCTGCTAGATTGAGGTTGGAGTGAAACCCTCCAGGATATCATACATTATTCTATATATACTTCTATGATTCCACCACCACTGCTGCTGTGTGTGGCCTGGTGTTTCTGTAGGCTCTTTTGCCAGGCAAAGCCTTTTCCACAGACAGGGCATGTGTATGGCTTCTCTCCAGTGTGGGTGCTCTGGTGGGCTTTGTGGCTGCGCAGGTCCGAGAACCTCTTCCCACAGTCGGCGCACTGGTGGGGCTTCTCTCCAGAGCGATTCTGCCGGTGAACCTTTAAACCCCATGACGTGCCGAATGACTTCTTACAGTGAGCACACTGATATGGTTTGTCTCCTGTGTGAGCCTTCTGATGCACCTGAAACAGAAAGATAGAATTACATATTAGAACTTTATTTTACAGGATCTCTGTGTTTAGAAACGCATCGTTCGTCAAAATTGAAACAACAGGGCCACGTTCAGTAGCCAAAAAGTTGCTGAACTTTGCAGAATAGAAATGCCATGAATAGAGCCGGCGTGATTCCTTATGCTACATGTCAGAGAGGCATGTTTGTTCTAGATAGAAATAGTCTATCTGAACGTTTCATGTACAATAGGTTTTCTATTGTGCATGGTTATTTGGAGACACCATAGAAATGGAATGAGTGGAACGGGCTAGGAACCGCCAACCAGGGGCAATTTTACTGGCAAACTGAACCGCCATCCACCCATTAAGACATCACGGACTTGAACGGGGACGTCCGTTCTATTCATTCTATTTCAGTGGGAGAGACGGCTACTGAGCCAAGTCTGGCAACTGCATGTTAGCGTGATTGTTAGGTTAGATTACTTGTTAGATATTACGGAACTGGAAGCACAAGCATTTCGCTACACTCGTATTAACATCTGCTAACCATGTGTATGTGACAAATAAAATTTGATTTGATATTTGTAGAAACATTTGTGGTCAATACCCACATCCTTAACAAACGTAGGTGCTGGGCTAATAAAGTACGTGAGGAAGAAAAGAACAGAAAGGCCGGCCCACTGTATAGGCTTGTCAATACAGGTGGTAATGGGAACAGACGTAGTGTGAGAGATTCTATTTTACACACCTTAAGATAGGCCGCACTGGAGAAGCTCTTCCCACACTCAGAGCAGTAGTAGTAGTCCACTCCGGCCAGAACTCTCAGAGCTCTCTTCCGCCCCATCGCTGACATCACCACCCCACTACCCTCCTTCCTCCCCGTCCCGTCCCCGACGACGTCAGCCCCCTCCACGGCGTGCAGCCGTTGGTGTGTCCGGAGCAGTCGGACCTTGGTGAAGCCCTTCCCACACACGGAGCAGTAGTGAGGCTTCTCTCCGCTGTGGGTTCTCTGGTGTTCTTTGAGATGCTGGAGTCTCAGGAAGCTCCGGTCACACTGAGAGCAGTGGTGCGTCCTCTCTGCTGTGTGAACCAAGCGGTGCTTGTTGAGGTAGCGGGCGGTGTCGAAGGTCTTGCCGCAGTCGTGGCAGTAGTGAGACGGCTCACCGGTAGTGGTAGTGGTGGTGGTGTGGATTATTCTGGGCTGGTGGATTCTGCGGTGCGCGTTCAGTATCCCAGGGCTGACAAAGGTCACCCCACAGTCGGGGCAGTACAGAGGGGAGTGGTGGCGTTCCTGGGTCTGTTTTTGCTGTTTCTTTGGTCGAGTGTGTTTTTGTTTTGGTTGTTGTTGAGGTTCTTCTGATACGGAGGGACTCTTCCCACTGACAGGCCACTGGTTGCAGTTTCCGTCTGCGTCAAGGAAATAAAGAGTGCTGGGTTAAATCTGAAGAAACAGTACCATGCTAAGGTTCATACTAGCAAACACTCAATGTTGGCCTGCGTCCCAATTAGCACCTTATTCCCTTTATAGGGCACTACTTTTGACCAAGGCCTGTAGGGCTCTACAGGGAATAGGGTGCCATTTTGAGATGTACCCATTATCTGTACATACCAGAAAAAATAAAAACTCCTATAGCTTCTTCCTCTTCTTCTTCTTTGACTGCAAAACCACCCTCCTCCTCTTCTTCTTCTTCTTCTTCTTCAACTACAAGAGCTTTGTCCTTCTCCTCCTCCTCTACTTTGACCATGAAAGCATGATCTTCTTCTTTAACTTGTACAGAGATATCCTCTTCCTCCTCCTCCTCTTTAACATGTACAGAGATATTCTCTTCCTCCTCCTCTTCTTTAACATGTAGAAAGCTATCCTCTTCCTCCTCCTCTTCTTGTTTGATGATGATGTTCAGGTCTGGAGTTTGCCAGCAGTCTACAAGTTCGAGCTTCACTAGTCTATAACTGTATTCAGGGTCCTTCGTGTTGGTATACGTGGGTGGTAGTAATCTATAAGTGTAGAGAGTATCCATGGTGACTATGGGTTTTGGTTCAACGTAGCACAATATACAGAGTTAGCTCACTGATAGCTCCTTTTTAGAGCCCTATGTAGCCAGTTTGCTCGGGGAAGAGGGCGATATCTCTAGAACACAGTTTGACAGCTTTGCTGACGTTAACCATTTGATTCTTTCAGCTTCCGCCTTACGTCACTCACGCTGGAATCGTAGACATGTACTATGATAATTACTACATACGTGGTGTGATAGACGACTTTCCATGAAAATAATAAACAGGAAACAGATTCTACGAAAGGACAAAACAATCGAACTTTGAACTGGAAGAGCATTAGCACATTTTTTTTTTTAGCTCATGATTTCGTCACCGCGCGGCTCGCGTGACCAGAGTGTGAGTTTTGCCGCGTTCATAACAACTGGAAACTCGCAAACTAGGTACTCGGAAAGCTCCAACATCAGTGTGTTCAAAACAACGGGGAACTCGGAAAATAAATGAGGCCCGAGGGGAAAAATGTATTTGAACAGTCATCCAACTCGAGAACTCGGTCCTCTTTCTAGAGCTCCGACTTTCCGACCTGAAGATCACTAACGACGATATATAAATTCGTATTTTTTCAGGTTGTTTTGAACGCATAATTTCCCTAGCGAGTCTGTGGGTGTATTCATTACGCGGATTCCGCTTCAAAAGGTCTCGTCTGTTGCAAAACGTTTAGCAACGGAAACCTTTCACTCCAAACGGAAAACATTTTGCAACGAAAATAAATAAATATAGGTCCCTCCCAATTGGTTCTGTTTGCTTCCGCGTAATGAATATACCCTGGGCAAGAAAGAAGTGAAATGAGAAGCTAGCTAGCTGTTTAGCTACCCGTCTGACTGCTCGGAAAATGTCAACGTGTCTTATTAGCTAGCTAGCATAATCAAAACTTACTTTGGAAAAGCATCTATTCGGCAGTGATGTGATTTTCCAGCTTGGTTGCAACGGCCGTTATTCCTGAGGTAGGAAACTAAAGATGACAAATGCTGTTTTATACCTAACGGTAGCTAACGTTAGCCAAATTGGGGGGTTTGCCACTGACTAGCTAACTAGTTAGCAGCTAACGTTAGATACAGTGATTTGGTCAAGAATTAGGTAACTAAAATAATTATTGTTTTTATTGAATGGCTAGCAGTATATGAGAACCTACAAGAACCTCTCTTTACTAGGAACAGGTTTCCCGTCAGTATAAGTTGATCTGCGGAGTTGACAATTACGCATTTGTTACAGTGTTCGTGTAATGTTATGTGCATTTGAGTTGCTTCCTGTTTACTAACTGTCATTTAGCTAGCCAAACTGCATTTCTGTCAAAACGTCAGTTACTACTCAATTAAGGAAGTTATGAAAGTGGCTTCCTGTCGTAGTAGTAATAACTTTATTAGCTATAAAATACATCGCCAGAACTCAAAGACAGTTATTCTGTAATATTTTGACATTTTTCGTCCCAAATTGCAACCTATTTCCTAGTATAATGAGTGTACACATTTTGACCATGGCCCATAGGGCTATGGAGGAGTGCCTATGCTATGGGCCCTGGGCTCTGGTCAAAAGTAGTCGTTATGATATTTCTTGTTTTTTTTCCTGCTTTTGGATTGTGTGTATTGCTCGTTATTACTGCACTGTTGGCGCTAGAAAGGTTTGCATTTTGCTGCACCTGCGATAACATTGAACATCTGTGTAAAGGACCAATACACTTTGATTTGAGGTAATAAGGTGCCAATTGAGGTCTCACACAGTTCATAGTTTTCTCTCCCTCTATCTGTTTGTCTCTCTCCCTCTATCTGTTTGTCTCTCTCCCTCTATCTGTCTCTCTCTCTCTCTCTCTCCCTCTATCTGTTTGTCTCTCTCTCCCTCTATCTGTCTCTCTCTCTCTCCCTCTATCTGTTTGTCTCTCTCTCCCTCTATCTGTTTCTGTCTCTCTCCCTCTATCTGTTTCTCTCTCTCTCCCTCTATCTGTTTGTCTCTCTCTCTCCCGCTATCTGTTTGTCTCTCTCTCCCTCTATCTGTTTCTCTCTCTCTCCCGCTATCTGTCTCTCTCTCTCTCCCTCTATCTGTTTGTCTCTCTCTCCCTCTATCTGTTTGTCTCTCTCTCTCCCTCTATCTGTTTGTCTGTCTCTCCCTCTATCTGTTTCTCTCTCTCTCCCTCTATCTGTTTCTCTCTCCCTCCCTCTATCTGTTTCTCTCTCTCATCCTCTATCTGTTTGTCTCTCTCTCCCTCTATCTGTTTGTCTCTTTCTGCCTTTCTCTCTCTCTCCCTCTATCTGTCTGTCTCTGCCTTTCTCTCTCTCTCCCTCTATCTGTTTGTCTCTCTCTCCTCTATCTGTTTGTCTCTCTCTCCTCTATCTGTTTGTCTCTCTCTCCCTCTATCTGTTTGTCTCTCTCTCCCTCTATCTGTTTGTCTCTCTCTCCCTCTATCTGTTTGTCTCTCTGCCTTTCTCTTTCTGTCTCTCCCTTTCTCTTTCTGTTTGTCTCTCTCCCTTTCTGTCTCTCTCTCCCTCTATCTGTTTGTCTCTCTCTCCCTCTATCTGTTTCTCTCTCCCTCTTTCTGTTTGTCTCTCTCTCCCTCTATCTGTTTGTCTCTCTCCCTTTCTGTCTCTCTCCCTCTATCTGTTTGTCTCTCTCTCCCTCTATCTGTTTGTCTCTCTCCCTTTCTCTTTCTGTCTCCCTCTATCTGTTTGTCTCTCTCTCCCTCTATCTGTTTGTCTCTCTCTCCCTCTATCTGTTTGTCTCTCTCTCCCTTTCTCTTTCTGTCTCTCTCCCTTTCTCTTTCTGTCTCTCTCCCTTTCTCTTTCTGTCTCTCTCCCTTTCTCTTTCTGTCTCTCCCTCTATCTGTTTGTCTCTCTCCCTCTATCTGTTTCTCTCTCCCGCTTTCTGTTTGTCTCTCTCTCCTTCTATCTGTTTGTCTCTCTCCCTTTCTGTCTCTCTCTCCCTCTATCTGTTTGTCTCTCTCTCCCTCTATCTGTTTGTCTCTCTCTCCCTCTATCTGTTTGTCTCTCTCCCTTTCTCTTTCTGTCTCTCCCTTTCTCTTTCTGTCTCTCTCTTTCTCTTTCTGTCTCTCTGCCTTTCTATTTGTCTCTCTGCCTTTCTATTTGTCTCTCTGCCTTTCTCTTTCTGTCTCTCCCTTTCTCTTTCTGTCTCTCTTTCTCTTTCTGTCTCTCTTTCTCTTTCTGTCTCTCTCTCTTTCTCTTTCTCTCTTTCTCTTTCTGTCTCTCTGCCTTTCTCTTTCTGTCTCTCTGCCTTTCTCTTTCTGTCTCTCTGCCTTTCTCTTTCTGTCTCTCTGCCTTTCTCTTTCTGTCTCTCTGCCTTTCTCTTTCTGTCTCTCTGCCTTTCTCTTTCTGTCTCTCTGCCTTTCTCTTTCTGTCTCTCTGCCTTTCTCTTTCTGTCTCTCTGCCTTTCTCTTTCTGTCTCTCTGCCTTTCTCTTTCTGTCTCTCTGCCTTTCTCTTTCTGTCTCTCTCTCTGCCTTTCTCTTTCTGTCTCTCTGCCTTTCTCTTTCTGTCTCTCTCTCTCCCTTTCTCTTTCTGTCTCTCTCTCTCCCTTTCTCTTTCTGTCTCTCTCTCTCCCTTTCTGTCTCTCTCTCTCCCTTTCTGTCTCTCTCTCTCCCTTTCTGTCTCTCTCTCTCCCTTTCTGTCTCTCTCTCTCCCTTTCTGTCTCTCTCTCTCCCTTTCTGTCTCTCTCTCTCCCTTTCTCTTTCTGTCTCTCTCTCTCCCTTTCTCTTTCTGTCTCTCTCTCTCCCTTTCTCTTTCTGTCTCTCTCTCTCCCTTTCTCTTTCTGTCTCTCTCTCTCCCTTTCTCTTTCTGTCTCTCTCTCTCCCTTTCTCTTTCTGTCTCTCTCTCTCCCTTTCTCTTTCTGTCTCTCTGCCTTTCTCTCTCTGCCTTTTTCTTTCTGTCTCTCTGCATTTCTCTTTCTGTCTCTCTGCCTTTCTCTTTCTGTCTCTCTCTCTCCCTTTCTCTTTCTGTCTCTCTCTCTCCCTTTCTCTTTCTGTCTCTCTCTCTCCCTTTCTCTTTCTGTCTCTCTCTCTCCCTTTCTCTTTCTGTCTCTCTCTCTCCCTTTCTCTTTCTGTCTCTCTCTCTCCCTTTCTCTTTCTGTCTCTCTCTCTCCCTTTATCTTTCTGTCTCTCTCTCTCCCTTTCTCTTTCTGTCTCTCTGCCTTTCTCTTTCTGCCTTTTTCTTTCTGTCTCTCTGCCTTTCTCTTTCTGTCTTTCTCTCTCTGCCTTTCTCTTTCTGTCTGTCTCTCTGCCTTTCTCTTTCTGTCTCTCTCTGCCTTTCTCTTTCTGTCTCTCTCTGCCTTACCCTTTCTGTCTCTCTGCCTTACCCTTTCTGTCTCTCTGCCTTTCTTTCTGTCTCTCTGTCTCTTTGTTTGTGTTTTTCTGTCTGTCTCTCTCTTGCGCTCGCTCTTTCTTTTTCTTCTCGCTCTCATTCAATTCAAGGGCTTTATTGGCATGGGAAACATATGTTAACATTGCCAAAGCAAATTAAGTAGATAATAAACAAAACAGTAAACATTACACTCACAGAAGTTCCAATATAATAAAGACATTTCAAATGTCATATTATGTAGATATACAGTGTTGTAACGATGTGCAAATAGTGAACGTTTTTTTTTACAACCTATATTCTCTTTCTCGCTCTTTGTCTCTCACTCTTTCTCTCTCGCGCTCACTCTCACACTTCTCTTTCTCTCTCGCACTCTTTCTCTCTCGCGCTCACTCTCACACTTCTCTTTCTCTCTCGCACTCTTTCTCTCTCGCGCTCACTCTCACACTTCTTTCTCTCACACTTCTCTTTCTCTCTTGCGCTCTCTCTCTCTCCTCTGTCCCCCTCTCACTTATGCTTTGGTTCTCTCTCTCTTCCAGACCCCAGATGATCCAGCAGATGGAGGGGGGGGCTGCTGCTGCCCCCGTCCCCAACCCTCTCTCCGATCTCTCCTCCCCCCTAACCCCTCCTGTGACCTCTGACCCCCCTCCCTCTCCGTACCCCCGGCCCTCTGCCGGCCCCTTCATCAGCGAGGACCAGTTTGGGTGCCACTGTTGCTACGACGTCCTGGTAAACCCGACAACGTTGAACTGTGGTCACAGCTTCTGCCGCCACTGCCTGGCTCTCTGGTGGGAGTCTAGTAGGAAGACTGAGTGTCCTGAGTGCAGGGAAAAGTGGGAGGGCTTCCCCAAAGTCAACATCCTGCTGAGGTAAGGTACTAGAGTACATGAACTTGACGTACTGGTTCTACTCTCTAGAGCTGGGAACTGCCAGAGACCTCACCATATTATCACCCTACTTAGGTGCCGATACCATATGTATTACAATGTGACAATCACAATACATATCGTATCGGCACCTAACTACGGTGAACGAGTTTAGATCAGTCATGGAAATAAAAGTGCTGAAAACAAATTGGCTCACTATTTAAAAAGATGGAGAGGCAGATATGAAGGAAAAATATTGTAGTTTGGGTTCAGGTACAGCCAACTAGTGCAGAAATAATACTGTAGTTTGGGTGCAGGTACAGCCAACTAGTGCAGAAATAATACTGTAGTTTAGGTGCAGGTACAGCCAACTAGCGCAGAAATAATACTGTAGTTTGGGTGCAGGTACAGCCAACTAGTGCAGAAATAATACTGTAGTTTAGGTTCAGGTACAGCCAACTAGTGCAGAAATAATACTGTAGTTTAGGTGCAGGTACAGCCAACTAGTGCAGAAATAATACTGTAGTTTAGGTACAGCCAACTAGTGCAGAAATAATACTGTAGTTTAGGTACAGCCAACTAGTGCAGGAATAATACTGTAGTTTTGGTGCAGGTACAGCCAACTAGTGCAGAAATAATACTGTAGTTTAGGTACAGCCAACTAGTGCAGAAATAATACTGTAGTTTAGGTGCAGGTACAGCCAACTAGTGCAGAAATAATACTGTAGTTTGGGTGCAGGTACAGCCAACTAGTGCAGAAATAATACTGTAGTTTAGGTACAGCCAACTAGTGCAGAAATAATACTGTAGTTTAGGTTCAGGTACAGCCAACTAGTGCAGAAATAATACTGTAGTTTAGGTGCAGGTACAGCCAACTAGTGCATAAATAATAATGTAGTTTAGGTACAGCCAACTAGTGCAGAAATAATACTGTAGTTTTGGTGCAGGTGCAGAAATAATACTGTAGTTTGGGTTCAGGTACAGCCAACTAGTGCAGAAATAATACTGTAGTTTTGGTGCAGGTACAGCCAACTAGTGCAGAAATAATACTGTAGTTTAGGTACAGCCAACTAGTGCAGAAATAATACTGTAGTTTAGGTACAGCCAACTAGTGCAGAAATAATACTGTAGTTTAGGTTCAGGTACAGCCAACTAGTGCAGAAATAATACTGTAGTTTAGGTGCAGGTACAGCCAACTAGTGCATAAATAATAATGTAGTTTAGGTACGGCCAACTAGTGCAGAAATAATACTGTAGTTTAGGTGCAGTTACAGCCAACTAGTGCAGAAATAATACTGTAGTTTAGGTGCAGTTACAGCCAACTAGCGCAGAAATAATACTGTAGTTTGGGTACAGCCAACTAGTGCAGAAATAATACTGTAGTTTAGGTGCAGTTACAGCCAACTAGTGCAGAAATAATACTGTAGTTTAGGTGCAGGTACAGCCAACTAGTGCATAAATAATACTGTAGTTTAGGTGCAGGTACAGCCAACTAGTGCAGAAATAATACTGTAGTTTAGGTGCAGGTACAGCCAACTAGTGCAGAAATAATACTGTAGTTTTGGTACAGCCAACTAGTGCAGAAATAATACTGTAGTTTTGGTACAGCCAACTAGTGCATAAATAATACTGTAGTTTTGGTACAGCCAACTAGTACAGAAATAATACTGTAGTTTAGGTTCAGGTACAGCCAACTAGTGCAGAAATAATACTGTAGTTTAGGTGCAGGTACAGCCAACTAGTGCAGAAATAATACTGTAGTTTAGGTACAGCCAACTAGTGCAGAAATAATACTGTAGTTTTGGTACAGCCAACTAGTGCAGAAATAATACTGTAGTTTGGGTGCAGGTACAGCCAACTAGTGCAGAAATAATACTGCGATACTGTCAAAACAATACCATATATGGTCAAAAATAATACCCTGATATGTAACTATCAATTTGTCCCCCCCCCTCCCTCCATCACTACTATCCTCTCTGTATGGTGAATGTATAGGTCGAGCTAAGATATCAGAGGTCAGAGAGGAGTGGGAGGGCTTCGCCAAAGTCAACATCCTACTGCGGTAGGCAGGGCATACAATTAACAACACCCACCACCTGCCAAATGCGGGGAGGTTTAGGTAGTGGTAGGTTTAGGTAGGTTTAGATAGTGGTAGGTTTAGATAGTGGTAGGTTTAGGTAGTGGTAGGTTTAGGTAGGTTTAGGTAGTGGTAGTGGTAGGTTTAGATAGTGGTAGGTTTAGGTAGGTTTAGGTAGTGGTAGGTTTAGGTTTAGGTAGTGGGAGGTTTAGGTAGGTTTAGATAGTGGTAGGTTTAGGTAGGTTTAGATAGTGGTAGGTTTAGGTAGGTTTAGATAGTGGTAGGTTTAGGTAGGTTTAGATAGTGGTAGGTTTAGGTAGTGGTAGGTTTAGATAGTGGTAGGTTTAGGTAGTGGTAGGTTTAGATAGTGGTAGGTTTAGGTAGTGGTAGGTTTAGATAGTGGTAGGTTTAGGTAGGTTTAGATAGTGGTAGGTTTAGGTAGTGGTAGGTTTAGGTAGGTTTAGATAGTGGTAGGTTTAGGTAGTGGTAGGTTTAGGTAGTGGTAGGTTTAGGTAGGTTTAGATAGTGGTAGGTTTAGATAGTGGTAGGTTTAGGTAGGTTTAGATAGTGGTAGGTTTAGATAGTGGTAGGTTTAGGTAGGTTTAGATAGTGGTAGGTTTAGGTAGTGGTAGGTTTAGGTAGTGGTAGGTTTAGGTAGTGGTAGGTTTAGGTAGGTTTAGATAGTGGTAGGTTTAGGTAGTGGTAGGTTTAGGTTTAGGTAGTGGTAGGTTTAGGTAGGTTTAGATAGTGGTAGGTTTAGGTAGGTTTAGATAGTGGTAGGTTTAGATAGTGGTAGGTTTAGATAGTGGTAGGTTTAGGTAGGTTTAGATAGTGGTAGGTTTAGGTAGGTTTAGATAGTGGTAGGTTTAGGTAGGTTTAGATAGTGGTAGGTTTAGGTAGGTTTAGATAGTGGTAGGTTTAGGTAGGTTTAGATAGTGGTAGGTTTAGGTAGTGGTAGGTTTAGGTAGGTTTAGGTAGTGGTAGGTTTAGGTAGTGGTAGGTTTAGGTAGGTTTAGATAGTGGTAGGTTTAGGTAGTGGTAGGTTTAGGTAGGTTTAGATAGTGGTAGGTTTAGGTAGTGGTAGGTTTAGGTAGGTTTAGGTAGTGGTAGTGGTAGGTTTAGATAGTGGTAGGTTTAGGTAGTGGTAGGTTTAGGTAGGTTTAGGTAGTGGGAGGTTTAGGTAGTGGTAGGTTTAGGTTTAGGTAGGTTTAGGTAGTGGTAGGTTTAGGTAGTGGTAGGTTTAGGTAGTGGTAGGTTTAGATAGTGGTAGGTTTAGATAGTGGTAGGTTTAGGTAGGTTTAGATAGTGGTAGGTTTAGGTAGGTTTAGGTAGGTTTAGATAGTGGTAGGTTTAGATAGTCGTAGGTTTAGGTAGGTTTAGATAGTGGTAGGTTTAGGTAGGTTTAGATAGTGGTAGGTTTAGATAGTGGTAGGTTTAGATAGTGGTAGGTTTAGATAGTGGTAGGTTTAGATAGTGGTAGGTTTAGGTAGGTTTAGATAGTGGTAGGTTTAGGTAGTGGTAGGTTTAGGTAGGTTTAGGTAGTGGTAGGTTTAGGTAGTGGTAGGTTTAGATAGTGGTAGGTTTAGGTAGGTTTAGATAGTGGTAGGTTTAGATAGTGGTAGGTTTAGGTAGGTTTAGGTAGTGGTAGGTTTAGATAGTGGGAGGTTTAGGTAGGTTTAGGTTTAGGTAGGTTTAGATAGTGGTAGGTTTAGGTTTAGATAGTGGTAGGTTTAGGTAGGTTTAGATAGTGGTAGGTTTAGGTAGGTTTAGATAGTGGTAGGTTTAGGTAGTGGTAGGTTTAGGTAGTGGTAGTGGTAGGTTTAGATAGTGGTAGGTTTAGGTAGGTTTAGATAGTGGTAGGTTTAGGTAGGTTTAGATAGTGGTAGGTTTAGGTAGTGGTAGGTTTAGGTAGTGGTATGTTTAGATAGTGGTAGGTTTAGATAGTGGTAGGTTTAGGTAGGTTTAGATAGTGGTAGGTTTAGGTAGGTTTAGATAGTGGTAGGTTTAGATAGTGGTAGGTTTAGGTATAGGTAGGTTTAGGTAGTGGTAGGTTTAGGTAGTGGTATGTTTAGATAGTGGTAGGTTTAGGTAGTGGTAGGTTTAGGTAGTGGTAGGTTTAGGTAGTGGTAGGTACCTGTTTTCAAAGTGTTTCTGCTGTTTAGTTTCAGGGCTGTTAATTAGGAAGAAATAGGGTTCCTAGATCCCGCCACACACAGTAATACTGCCTGGCAGGGGAGCTGTGCAATGAGGGACGTGCTGATGGATTCATGTTTTTGGAGGTGCGGCTCAGAGGCACAAAAGTTGGTCTAATTTCTCTCAAGTCTACAAAGTGAGACTTTGTCCTGGTGTTTCTTGGCTATTTACATTGTGCGGTTGTTTTTCAACGTTAGTTTGAGTGCTGCTTCAACTGATAGCCAATGAGACGCGCCAGTCAGATCCCAAATCTCACACACACAGACACACATGACAAGACTCGAGTGGCCCCGTTACCACGGTAACCTGCCGCCCTTAAAGGGGCAGCTGAACATTTTGTCCCGGCTATTTTTGATTAAAAGAATGAGGTCACAAAATATATTAAATTTATCAATATACCACATTACTGAACCTAGAGAACAGTAGATCTCCAGGAAGTGGGTTGGACTGAAAACCTACAGGACAGTAGATCTCCAGGAAGAGGGTTGGACTGAAAACCTACAGGACAGTAGATCTCCAGGAAGACGGTTGGACTGAAAACCTACACGACAGTAGATCTCCATGAAGAGGGACTGAAAACCTACAGGACAGTAGATCTCCAGGAAGAGGGTTGGACTGAAAACCTACAGGACAGTAGATCTCCAGGAAGACGGTTGGACTGAAAACCTACAGGACAGTAGATCTCCAGGAAGAGGATTGGGCTGAAAACCTACAGGACAGTAGATCTCCAGGAAGAGGGACTGAAAACCTACAGGACAGTAGATCTCCAGGAAGAGGATTGGGCTGAAAACCTACAGGACAGTAGATCTCCAGGAAGAGGATTGGACTGAAAACCTACAGGACAGTAGATCTCCAGGAAGAGGGACTGATAACCTACAGGACAGTAGATCTCCAGGAAGAGGGACTGAACCTACAGGACAGTAGATCTCCAGGAAGAGGGTTGGACTGAAAACCTACAGGACAGTAGATCTCCAGGAAGAGGGTTGGGCTGAAAACCTACAGGACAGTAGATCTCCAGGAAGAGGGTTGGACTGAAAACCTACAGGACAGTAGATCTCCAGGAAGTGGGTTGGGCTGAAAACCTACAGGACAGTAGATCTCCAGGAAGAGGGTTGGACTGAAAACCTACAGGACGGTAGATCTCCAGGAAGAGGGTTGGGCTGAAAACCTACAGGACGGTAGATCTCCAGGAAGTGGGTTGGGCTGAACCTACAGGACAGTAGATCTCCAGGAAGTGGGTTGGGCTGAACCTACAGGACAGTAGATCTCCAGGAAGTGGGTTGGGCAGACCTGGGCTACAGTCAGTGGTAGGCAGGGTATCAGCGCGTCACCCACCACTTTGCAATGTGACGCTTTTTACTTTATGTTTAACTTCAAATAATGAGGCATGTGTTACTCCAAGGTAGGCTTGCCAAAATCCATCCATGTAAACACGGACAATTTATTTTATAGACTTCTTCATCCCATTAACCTGATTTTCTCTTCTTGTTCTATTGGTTTTCATATCAACTTTCTTTCTTACCTTTTACTCCTCCCTCTCTCATCCCCTCCTCTACCCCTCTCTCTCCCTCCTCTCTCCACCCTTCCCTTCTCGCTCTCTCTCATCCCCTCCTCTCTCCATCCTCTACCCCTCTCTCTCCCTCCTCTCTCCACCCTTCCCTTCTCGCTCTCTCTCATCCCCTCCTCTCTCCATCCTCTACCCCTCTCTCTCCCTCCTCTCTCCACCCTTCCCTTCTCGCTCTCTCTCCCTCCTCTACCCCTTCCCTCCTCTACCCCTTCCCTCCTCTACCCCTCTCCCTCCTCTACCCCAATCCCTCCTCTACCCCAATCCCTCCTCTACCCCTCCTTCTCCCTCCACCTCCTCCATCCTTTCTACCCGCCCCCTCCCTCTCTCAGAGATGCAGTAGAGCGCCTGTTCTCAGAGGTGGTGGGTAGGAGGAGAGCAGAGATCCTGAGGAACCCCAAGATCACCCAGAGCCTGCTGGCCTTTCAGAGGTACTGTACTAACACACCCAGAGCCTGCTGGCCTTTCAGAGGTACTGTACTAACACACTCAGAGCCTGCTGGCCTTTCAGAGGTACTGTACTAACACACTCAGAGCCTGCTGGCCTTTCAGAGGTACTGTACTAACACACTCAGAGCCTGCTGGCCTTTCAGAGGTACCGTACTAACACACTCAGAGCCTGCTGGCCTTTGAGGTACCGTACTAACACACTCAGAGCCAGTTGGCCTTTCAGAGGTACCGTACTAACACACTCAGAGCCTGCTGGCCTTTCAGAGGTACCGTACTAACACACTCAGAGCCTGCTGGCCTTTCAGAGGTACCGTACTAACACACTCAGAGCCAGTTGGCCTTTCAGAGGTACCGTACTAACACACTCAGAGCCTGCTGGCCTTTCAGAGGTACCGTACTAACACACCCAGAGCCTGCTGGCCTTTCAGAGGTACCGTACTAACACACCCAGAGCCTGCTGGCCTTTCAGAGGTACCGTACTAACACACTCAGAGCCTGCTGGCCTTTCAGAGGTACTGTACTAACACACTCAGAGCCTGCTGGCCTTTCAGAGGTACTGTACTAACACACTCAGAGCCTGCTGGCCTTTCAGAGGTACTGTACTAACACACCCAGAGCCTGCTGGCCTTTCAGAGGTACTGTACTAACACACTCAGAGCCTGCTGGCCTTTCAGAGGTACCGTACTAACACACTCAGAGCCTGCTGGCCTTTCAGAGGTACCGTACTAACACACTCAGAGCCAGCTGGCCTATTTGAGATTGTTCAAAGATTGTCCCTTTGCCTTGTTGACAGCTTTGCACACTCTTGGCATTAAGAAGGAAAGAAATTCCACAAATTCATAGTTTTGATGTCTTCACTATTATTCTACAATGTAGAAAATAGTAAAAATAAAGAAAAACCCTTGAATGAGTAGGTGTGTCCACACTTTTGACTGGTACTGTACATATACAGTGCCTTCGGAAAGTATTCAGACCCCTTGACTTTTTCCACATTTTGTTAGGTTACAGCCTTAATCTAAAATTGATCAAATTGTTTTTTTTCCTCATTAAATTATTAATAAAAAACTGTCACATTTACGTAAGTTTTCAGACCCTTTATTCAGTACTTTGTTGAAGCACCTTTGGCAGCGATTACAGCATTACAGCATTACAAGCTTGGCACACCTGTATTTGGGGAGTTTCTCCCATTCTTCTCTGCAGATCCTCTCAAGCTCTGTCAGGTTAGATGGGGAGCATTTGCTGCTCCAGCGATGTTCGATCGGGTTCAAGTCTGGGCTCTGGCTGGGCAGTCAAGGACATTCAGAGACTTGTCCCAAAGCCACTCCTGCGTTGTCTTGGCTTTGCGCTTAGGGTCGTTGTCCCTTTGGAAGGTGAACCTTTGCCCCAGTCTGACAACCTGCTCCAGAGCGCTCAGGATTTCATCAAGGATCTCTCTGTACTTTGCTCCGTTCATCTTTGTCTCGATCCTGACTAGTCTCCCTGCCACTGAAAAACAGCATGATGCTGCCACCACCGTGCTTCACCATAGGGATGGTGCCAGGTTTTCTCCAGACATGACGTTTGGCATTTAGGCCAAGGAGTTCAATCTTGGTTTCATCAGACCAAAGAATCATGTTTCATCAGGTCTGAGAGTCTGTAGGTGCCTTTTGGGAAAACTCCAAATGGGCTGTCATGTGCCTTTTACTGAAGAGTGGCTTCTGTCTGGCGACTCTACCATAAAGGCCTGATTGGTGGAGTGCTGCAGAGATGGTTGTCCTTCTGGAAGGTTCTCCCATCTCCACAGAGGAACTCTGGAGCTCTGTCAGAGTGACCATCAGGTTATTGGTCACCTCCCTGACCAAGGCCCTTCTCCCGACTGCTCAGTTTGGCCGGGCGGCCAGCTCTAGGAAGAGTCTTGGTGGTTTCAAACGTCCTTCATTTAAGAATGATGGAGGCCACTGTGTTCTTAGGGACCTTCAATGCTACAGAAATGTTTAAGGTACCCTTCCCGAAATCTGTGCCAATCCTGTTTCGGAGCTCTACGGACAATTACTTTGACCTCATGGCATGGTTTTTGCTCTGACATGCACTGTCAACTGTGGAACCTTATACAGACAGGTGTGTGCCTTTCCAAATCACGTCCAATCCATTGATTTTTACCGCAGGTGGACTCCAATCTAGTTGTAGAAACATTTCAAGGATGATCAATGAAAACAGGATGCACCTGAGCTAAATTTTGAGTCGCATAACAAAGGGTCTGAATACTTATGTAAATAAGGGATTTCAAAAATACATTTGCAAACATTTCTAAACCTATTTTAGCTTTGTCATTATGGAGTATTGTGTGTAGATTGATAAGGAAAATATTTTATTTAATCCTTTTTAGAATAAGGCTGTGACATAATGTGGAAAAAGGGGAAGGGGTCTGAATACTTTCTGAATGCACTGTATCTGCAGAAGTATGTGGACACCCCTTCAAATTAGTGGATTCGGCTATTTCAGCCACACCCGTTGCTGACGGGTGTATAAAATTGAGCGTAGAGTTTTGCAATCTCCATAGGAAAAACATTGTAAGTAGAATGGCCTTAATGAAGAGCTCTGACTGTCAACGTGGCACCGTCGTGCCACCTTTTCAGATGTGAAGCGGTCGGCCTCACAAGCTCACAGAACGGGACCGCCGAGAGCTGAAGCACATAAAAATCCTCCTCGGTTGCAACACTCACTACAGAGTTACAAAATGCCTCTGGAAGCAACGTCAACACAAGAGCTTCACGATATGGGTTTCCATGGAGCCGCACACAAGCCTAAGATCACCATGCGCAACGCCAAGCGTCGGCTGGAGTGGTATAAAGCTCGCCGCCATTGGAGCAGTGGAAACGCGTTCTCTGGAGTGATGAATCACGCTTCACCATCTGGCAGTCCCACAGATGAATCAGTGTTTGGCGGATGCCAGGTTAACACTACATACACCAAAGCATAGTGCCAGCTGTAAAGTTTGTTGGAGGAATAATGGTCTGTTTTTCATGGTTCGGGCTCCTTAGTTCCAGCGAAGCGAAATCTCAACGCTACAGCATACAATGACATTCTAGACGATTCTGTGCTTCCAACAGTTTGTGGAAGGCCCTTTCCTGTTTCAGCATGACAGTGCCCCCATGCACAAAGCGAGGTCCAAACAGATATGGTTTGGCGAGATCAGTGTGGAAGAACTTGACTCAACACAATCCTAGATCAGCAGTCCTACTCTGAGACACTTGATAGCATGGAACCCCAGCTGTATAAACATGTTGCTCATACCTAGGGCCCCTCTGTTACCGGTCCTCCTGTAACCAGTCTGTTACCGGTCTTCCTGTAACCAGTCTGTAACCGGTCTTCCTGTAACCTGTCTGTTACCGGTCTTCCTGTAACCTGTCTGTTACCGGTCTTCCTGTAACCTGTCTGTTACCGGTCCTCCTGTAACCAGTCTGTTACCGGTCTTCCTGTAACCAGTCTGTTACCGGTCCTCCTGTAACCAGTCTGTTACCGGTCTTCCTGTAACCAGTCTGTAACCGGTCTTCCTGTAACCTGTCTGTTACCGGTCCTCCTGTAACCAGTCTGTTACCGGTCTTCCTGTAACCAGTCTGTAACCGGTCTTCCTGTAACCTGTCTGTTACCGGTCTTCCTGTAACCAGTCTGTTACCGGTCTTCCTGTAACCAGTCTGTTACCGGTCTTCCTGTAACCAGTCTGTTACCGGTCTTCCTGTAACCAGTCTGTTACCGGTCCTCCTGTAACCAGTCTGTTACCGGTCTTCCTGTAACCAGTCTGTTACCGGTCTTCCTGTAACCAGTCTGTTACATGTCTGTTGCCTGTCTGTAGCCTGTCTGTAGCCTGTCTAACCTGTCTGTCTGTCTGTAACCGGTCTATCTGTAACCTGTCTGTTACATGTCTTCCTGTAACCAGTCTGTTACCGGTCTTCCTGTAACCAGTCTGTTACCGGTCTTCCTGTAACCAGTCTGTTACCGGTCTTCCTGTAACCAGTCTGTTACCGGTCTTCCTGTAACCAGTCTGTTACCGGTCCTCCTGTAACCAGTCTGTTACCGGTCTTCCTGTAACCAGTCTGTTACCGGTCTTCCTGTAACCAGTCTGTTACCGGTCTTCCTGTAACCAGTCTGTTACCGGTCTTCCTGTAACCAGTCTGTTACCGGTCTTCCTGTAACCGGTCTTCCTGTAATCAGTCTGTTACCGGTCTGTAACCTGTCTGTAACCGGTCTAACCTCTCTGTCTGTGTCTAACCTGTCTGTAACCGGTCTTCCTGTAACCTGTCTGTTACATGTCTGTAGCCTGTCAGTCTGTGTGTAGCCTGTCTAACCTGTATGTCTGTCTGTAACCGGTCTTTCTGTAACCTGTCTTTCTGTAACCTGTCTTTCTGTAACCTGTCTTTCTGTAACCTGTCTTTCTGTAACCTGTCTTTCTGTAACCTGTCTTTCTGTAACCTGTCTTTCTGTAACCTGTCTTTCTGTAACCTGTCTTTCTGTAACCTGTCTTTCTGTAACCTGTCTTTCTGTAACCTGTCTTTCTGTAACCTGTCTTCCTGTAACCAGTCTGTAACCGGTCGTCCTGTAACCTGTCTGTTACCGGCCTGTAACATGTCTGTAGCCTGTCTAACCTGTCTGTCTGTAACCTGTCTAACCTGTCTGTCTGTAACCGGTCTTCCTGTAACCTGTCTGTAACCGGTCTTCCTGTAACCAGTCTGTTACCTGTCTGTTGCCTGTCTGTAGCCTGTCTGTAGCCTGTCTAACCTGTCTGTCTGTCTGTCTGTAACCGGTCTATCTGTAACCTGTCTGTTACATGTCTTCCTGTAACCGGTCTGTAGCCTGTCTAACCTGTCTGTCTGTCTGTAACCAGTCTTCCTGTAACCTGGCTGTAACCGGTCTTCCTGTAACCATTCTGTTACCTGTCTGTAGCCTGTCTAACCTGTCTGTCTGTCTGTCTGTAACCGGTCTATCTGTAACCTGTCTGTTACATGTCTTCCTGTAACCTGTCTGTAACCGGTCTGTCTGTCCTGTAACCTGTCTGTAGCTTGTCTAACCTGTCTGTCTGTCTGTAACCTGTCTGTAGCCTGTCTAACCTGTCTGTCTGTAACCTGTCTGTCTGTGTGTAACCTGTCTGTCTGTGTGTAACCTGTCTGTCTGTGTGTAACCTGTCTGTCTGTGTGTAACCTGTCTGTCTGTGTCTAACCTGTCTGTGTGTAACTTGTCTGTAGGTATGGTGATCAGGCAGCCAGAGGAATCCCCAAGACCAGTCCTGGTAGAGGAGCAGGAGGGTTCTTCTCTGGAGTCCTCACTGCACTCACCTGTGTCGCGGTAAGAGAGAGACTGGGTTTAACTAGGAAAAGAGCCTTGTGGTTAGAAGCCTTTTTTCCCAGCGTGACCTGGGTAGAGATCAACGGGAAGGAGTCAGTGAGGGGGACCTGGGGAGAGGTCAACAAGAAGGAGTCAGCGAGGGGGACCTGGGTAGAGATCAACGGGAAGGAGTCAGTGAGCGTGACCTGGGTAGAGATCAACGGGAAGGAGTCAGTGAGGGGGACCTGGGGAGAGGTCAACAAGAAGGAGTCAGCGAGGGGGACCTGGGTAGAGATCAACGGGAAGGAGTCAGTGAGCGTGACCTGGGTAGAGATCAACGGGAAGGAGTCAGTGAGGGGGACCTGGGGAGAGGTCAACAAGAAGGAGTCAGCGAGGGGGACCTGGGTAGAGATCAACGGGAAGGAGTCAGTGAGCGTGACCTGGGTAGAGATCAACGGGAAGGAGTCAGTGAGGGGGACCTGGGGAGAGGTCAACAAGAAGGAGTCAGCGAGGGGGACCTGGGTAGAGATCAACGGGAAGGAGTCAGTGAGCGTGACCTGGGTAGAGATCAACGGGAAGGAGTCAGTGAGGGGGACCTGGGGAGAGGTCAACAGGAAGGAGTCAGTGAGGGGGACCTGGGGAGAGGTCAACGGGAAGGAGTCATCGAGGGGAACCTGGGGAGAGATGAACAGGAAGGAGTCAGTGAAGGGGACCTGGGGAGAGGTCAACAGGAAGGAGTCAGAGAGGGGGACCTGGGGAGAGGTCAAGAAGAAGGAGTCAGCGAGGGGGACCTGGGTAGAGATCAACGGGAAGGAGTCAGTGAGCGTGACCTGGGTAGAGATCAACGGGAAGGAGTCAGTGAGGGGGACCTGGGGAGAGGTCAACAAGAAGGAGTCAGCGAGGGGGACCTGGGTAGAGATCAACGGGAAGGAGTCAGCGAGGGGGTCCTGGGGAGAGGTCAACAAGAAGGAGTCAGCGAGGGGGACCTGGGTAGAGATCAACGGGAAGGAGTCAGTGAGCGTGACCTGGGTAGAGATCAACGGGAAGGAGTCAGTGAGGGGGACCTGGGGAGAGGTCAACAAGAAGGAGTCAGCGAGGGGGACCTGGGTAGAGATCAACGGGAAGGAGTCAGTGAGCGTGACCTGGGTAGAGATCAACGGGAAGGAGTCAGTGAGGGGGACCTGGGGAGAGGTCAACGGGAAGGAGTCATCGAGGGGAACCTGGGGAGAGATGAACAGGAAGGAGTCAGTGAAGGGGACCTGGGGAGAGGTCAACAGGAAGGAGTCAGAGAGGGGGACCTGGGGAGAGGTCAACACGAAGGAGTCATCGAGGGGAACCTGGGGAGAGGTCAATGGGAAGGAGTCATCGAGGGGAACCTGGGGAGAGGTCAACAGGAAGGAGTCATCGAGGGGAACCTGGGGAGAGGTCAACGGGAAGGAGTCAGCGAGGGGGACCTGGGGAGAGGTCAACGGGAAGGAGTCATCGAGGGGGACCTGGGGAGAGGTCAACGGGAAGGAGTCAGCGAGGGGGACCTGGGGAGAGGTCAACGGGAAGGAGACAGTGGGGGGGCCTGGGGAGAGGTCAACAGGAAGGAGTCAGTGAGGGGAACCTGGGGAGAGGTCAACAGGAAGGAGTCAGTGAGGGGGACCTGGGGAGAGGTCAACAGGAAGGAGTCAGCGAGGGGGACCTGGGGAGAGGTCAACAGGAAGGAGTCAGTGAGGGGGACCTGTGGAGAGGTCAATAGGAAGGAGTCAGTGAGGGGGACCTGCGGAGAGGTCAACAGGAAGGAGTCAGTGAGGGGGACCTGTGGAGAGGTCAATAGGAAGGAGTCAGTGAGGGGGACCTGGGGAGAGGTCAACGGGAAGGAGACAGTGGGGGGGGACCTGGGGAGAGGTCAACAGGAAGGAGTCAGTGAGGGGGACCTGGGGAGAGGTCAACAGGAAGGAGTCAGTGAGGGGGACCTGGGGAGAGGTCAACGGGAAGGAGTCAGTGAGGGGGACCTGGGGAGAGGTCAACGGGAAGGAGTCAGTGAGTATACATAACAAGCACATAAGGGACAATTGCAAATCTGTGTGTGTGTGGGACAGGAATGCTTGTAGTGTGTGTGTCAGCTTACTTTTCTCTACGTGTGGCAGAAAGGGTCAAAGTGGGTGTGGGGGTAGTGGTGGGTTGGGGGGGGGGGGTTGAAGGGTCACAGTGTGTGTGTCAGCTTGCTTTTCTCTACGTGTGGCAGAAAGGGTCAAAGTGGGTATGGGGGTTGGGGGGGGGGGTGTTGAAGGGTCACAGTGTGTGTGGTTTTGTCTGTTTGTTCTGTCCACGTGGCAGTAAGAGAGCAACGTCTGTGTGTATCTTTCCGCGTGGCAGTGTGTCTGTCTGTCTGTCTGTCTGTCTGTCTGTCTGTCTGTCTGTGACCTTGTGTCTGTCTGTATGTCTGTCTGTCTGTGACCTTGTGTCTGTCTGTCTGTCTGTGACCGTGTGTCTGTCTGTCTGTTTATTTGAATGACAGTCTGAATGCTTCATGTTAATATGTGCGAAACTAGTGGGAATTAACTTTCTGTCTCGTCTTTCTGTCTCCTACAGTATCTCTAGTCCTATTCTATGCCCGTCTCACCTCTCTCACACCTGTCTGTTACCTGTCCTCTCTCCTACCGTCTCTCATCTCTCCTACCCGTCTCTCCTCTCCTTCTTTCCTCTCCGTCTCTCCCCTCTCTCCTAACCGTCTCCCCTCTCTCCTACCTGTCTCTCCTCTCATTTCCCTCCTACCCATCTCTCCTCTCTTCTATCCATCTCTCCTACCCGTCTCCCCTCTCTCCGACCCGTCTCATCTCTTACTCCTCTCTTACCCCTCTCTCCTACCTGTCTCTCCTCTCTCCTACCTATCCATCCTACCCGTCTCACCTTTCTCATACTGTCTACCTCTCTCATACCTGTCTCACTTCTCTCCTATCTGTGTGTCTCTCCTACCAGGTGATGTTTCTGGTGTACCACTGGTCCAGTGGAGATGGGGTCCATGACCTCTTGGTCAGTAAACCTGTGTCAAAATGGACGCCGGAGGAAGTTCTGTTCTGGTTGGAACACCTTGGGGCATGGACCTCTCTCTATAAAGAACCATTCCTACAGGAGAACGTTAACGGACGGTGAGGAATGTTTAACAGTTTGTGGTATGTTTGTAGTACGGTTCTGTTCTGGTTGGAACGCCTGGGGCCCTGGACCTCTCTGTCTCTCTCTCTCGCTCCTCCCTCTCGCTCCTCCCTCTCTCTGTCTCTCTCTGTCTCTGTCTCTCTCTGTCTCAGTCTCTCTCTGTCTCAGTCTCTCTCTGTCTCAGTCTCTCTCTGTCTCAGTCTCTCTCTGTCTCAGTCTCTCTCTGTCTCAGTCTCTCTCTGTCTCAGTCTCTCTCTGTCTCAGTCTCTCTCTGTCTCAGTCTCTCTCTGTCTCAGTCTCTCTCTGTCTCAGTCTCTCTCTGTCTCAGTCTCTCTCTGTCTCAGTCTCTCTCTGTCTCAGTCTCTCTCTGTCTCAGTCTCTCTCTGTCTCAGTCTCTCTCTGTCTCAGTCTCTCTCTGTCTCTCTCTGTCTCAGTCTCTCTCTGTCTCAGTCTCAGTCTCTCTCTGTCTCTCTCTGTCTCTCTTTGTCTCTCTCTGTCTCTCTCTGTCTCTCTCTGTCTCTCTCTGTCTCTCTCTGTCTCTCTCTGTCTCTCTCTGTCTCTCTCTGTCTCTCTCTGTCTCTCTCTGTCTCTCTGTCTCTCTCTGTCTCTCTCTGTCTCTCTCTCTGTCTCTCTGTCTCTCTGTCTCTCTCTGTCTCTCTGTCTCTCTGTCTCTCTCTGTCTCTCTTTCTTTCATGGTCAGGTTGTTGTTGTTAGGTAGTGATGAGTTAACATAGTTCCCTATGGTTATTTAATGGTTTTATGATATATCTCTCAGGTTATTGTTGATGCTTGGCGATGAGGAGCTGACCAGAGCTCCCTATAACATAGATAACCAGGCCCACAGGAGAGCGGTGCTGGCTGAACTGGAGAGGATCAAGGAACTGGGGGTCAAGCCACCTCAGAACCTCTGGGAGTACAAGGTGACAGAAACCAGAAATATTACGTATTATATCAACGTAGAAACTGCCTGGGTCGATCCCTGAATGCTGATTGGCTGACAGCCATGTTATATCAGACCGTATACCACGGGTATGACAAAACATTTATTTTTACACTTCTAATTACGTTGGTAACCAGTTTATAATAGCAATAAGGCTCCTTTGTGGTTTATGGCCAATATACCACGGCTAATGACTGTATCCAGGCACTCCGCGTTGCATCATGCGTAAGAACAGCCCTTAGCCGTGGTATATTGGCCATATACCACACCCCCTCGGGCCTTATTGCTTAATTATACCATGGCATTGTTGAATAATCCTTTCTGATTGGCTTGAAGGGCATTCTAGAGCGTGCATTATTTCCCTATAACTCCCAATATATTTGCGTGGTAGAACTCAATGACTGTAGATTTACATGTTTTGTTTAAGCTGCTTTTCATAGCAACAGTCGAATTGAAAACAGTATTTGGTATTGTTGAATTCGATTTTCATAAGTGGTTTGGTCTGCTTAACTAGCAAGTCTGTCTGTCTGTAACCACAGCAACTACTGTAGCTATCTAGTAAACTTGCTAGCTACTTCACTACACATTTCTACCGGAAAATTGTGTTAAATTATAGCCATGGTATTAAAGAGATAATCAATTATAGCCATGGTATAAAAGAGATAATCAACTATAGCCATGGTATTAAAGAGATAATCAACTATAGTCATGGTATTAAAGAGATAATCAACTATAGTCATGGTATTAAAGAGATAATCAACTATAGCCATGGTATTAAAGAGATAATCAACTATAGTCATGGTATTAAAGAGATAATCAACTATAGTCATGGTATTAAAGAGATAATCAACTATAGCCATGGTATTAAAGAGATAATCAACTATAGCCATGGTATAAAAGAGATAATCAACTATAGCCATGGTATAAAAGAGATAATCAACTATAGCCATGGTATTAAAGAGATAATCAACTATAGCCATGATATTAAAGGGATAATCAACTCTATGGGGCTCTATGGGTTCTCTGGAATATAACGCAACTCTGTCTGCTAGCTCGTCGTGGAACACACCTTTCACATTGTTTATTATTTTCAGTAGAACACACCACGTTGATTATCGCTTACATATCACAACTTAACATATCACAACTTAACATATCACAACTTAACATATCACAACTTAACATATCACAACTTAACATACCACAACTTAACATACCACAACTTAACATACCACAACTTAACATATCACAACTTAACATATCACAACTTAACATACCACAACTTAACATACCACAACTTAACATACCACAACTTAACATACCACAACTTAACATATCACAACTTAACATATCACAACTTAACATACCACAACTTAACATACCACAACTTAACATACCACAACTTAACATACCACAACTTAACATATCACAACTTAACATATCACAACATATCATAGTTTCTGCTGTTTTAATGCTAATGTGATGTACTGTCAGTCCTATGTCATTAGCAATTCGACACACTGTATTTCTGCTAACAGAAACCTAGTCTGCATCTTGAAGGGCACCGTATTCCCTATGTAGTGCACTACTTTGGACCATATCGCTACATAGGTTATAGGGTGCTATTGACGCACACTTAATAAATACTTGATATGCTCTGGTTGAAGTCCATTAAGAAATGCTG
The DNA here is from genome assembly GCF_029448725.1 of Salvelinus fontinalis. Classification (NCBI taxonomy): domain Eukaryota; kingdom Metazoa; phylum Chordata; class Actinopteri; order Salmoniformes; family Salmonidae; genus Salvelinus; species Salvelinus fontinalis. The sequence goes on from NW_026600274.1 coordinate 149,528, forward strand.
TGTGCATCATTTGATGATGAGTCATTTAGGGTTTAATGATGGTTTGAACTGTCTCCCTCTGTCTACCCCTCTCCTCTCTCCCTCTGTCTACCCCTCTCCTCTCTCCCTCTGTCTACCCCTCTCCTCTCTCCCTCTGTCTACCCCTCTCCTCTCTCCCTCTGTCTACCCCTCTCCTCTCTCCCTCTGTCTACCCCTCTCCTCTCTCCCTCTGTCTACCCCTCTCCTCTCTCCCTCTGTCTACCCATCTCCTCTCTCCCTCTGTCTACCCCTCTCCTGTCTCCTGTCTACCCCTCTCCTCTCTCCCTCTGTCTACCCCTCTCCTCTCTCCCTCTGTCTACCCCTCTCCTCTCTCCCTCTGTCTACCCCTCTCCTCTCTCCCTCTGTCTACCCCTCTCCTCTCTCCTCTCTCCTGTCTACCCCTCTCCTCTCTCCTCTCTCCTGTCTACCCCTCTCCTCTCTCCCTCTGTCTACCCCTCTCCTCTCTCCCTCTGTCTACCCCTCTCCTCTCTCCCTCTGTCTACCCCTCTCCTCTCTCCCTCTGTCTACCCCTCTCCTCTCTCCCTCTGTCTACCCCTCTCCTCTCTCCCTCTGTCTACGTCTCTCCTGTCTACGTCTCTCCTGTCTCCCTCTGTCTACATCTCTCCTGTCTACATCTCTCCTCTCTCCCTCTGTCTACATCTCTCCTGTCTACCTCTCTCCTGTCTCCCTCTGTCTACATCTCTCCTGTCTCCCTTTGTCTACATCTCTCCTCTCTCCCTCTGTCTACATCTCTCCTGTCTACCTCTCTCCTGTCTCCCTCTGTCTACATCTCTCCTGTCTCCCTCTGTCTACATCTCTCCTGTCTACCTGTCTACATCTCTCCTGTCTACCCCTCTTCTGTCTCCCTCTCTCTACCCCTCTCCTCTTTACCCCTCTCCTCTTTACCCCTCTCCTCTTTACCCCTCTCCTCTTTACCCCTCTCCTCTCTCCCACCCTCTCTCTACCCCTCTCCTCTCTACCCCTCTCCTCTCTCCCACCCTCTCTCTACCCCTCTCCTCTTTACCCCTCTCCTCTCCCCCCCACCAGGCTGTGAATGCAGGTAAATCTCTGTTCCTGCTCTATGCTTTGAAGAGTTCTCCTCGCCTCACCATCCTCTACCTCTACCTCTTCGACTACTCCGAAACCTTCCTCCCCTTCCTGCACACCTGCTGCCCCGCCCTCTCGCGCACCAGCGAGCCAATGGAGAACAGGCTCCCCCTCAACCACCAGGTACCATTGGACGGCTCAACTGTCATGTTGATTGTATTTATTTAATAAAAAAAGGTAGGTGTGTCGGTACGACTCCAGCCATAAACAACAAGACGTAGACTACTGTACATGTCGTCAGTATGGCTGGTCATAGACAACAAGACGTAGACTACTGTAGATGTAGTCAGTATGGCTGGTCATAGACAACAAGACGTAGACTACTGTACATGTAGTCAGTACGGCTGGTCATAGACAACAAGACGTAGACTACTGTAGATGTAGTCAGTACGGCTGGTCATAGACAAGACGTAGACTACTGTAGATGTAGTCAGTATGGCTGGTCATAGACAACAAGACGTAGACTACTGTAGATGTAGTCAGTATGGCTGGTCATAGACAACAAGACGTAGACTACTGTAGATGTAGTCAGTATGGCTGGTCATAGACAACACGACGTAGACTACTGTACATGTTGTCTGGTCATACTGACGATATTGGTCTCTCTCTGTCCCTCCAGGTGCACCCCAGCTGGCGCCAGTGGGCGGAGTTCCTAGTTAAGTACCTCCTCCTTCCGTACCAGCTGATCGCTGAGTTTGCCTGGGATTGGCTGTCGGTTCACTACTGGACGTCACGGTTCATCATGGTCAACGCCATGCTGCTGTCTGTCCTGGAGGGCTGCGTCCTGTGGAGGTTCTATAACCGAGCTGAGATCAGGTACCGTGTGTCTCTCTGTCCGTCTCACTGTCTCTATCCCTGTCACACCAACTTCCTCTGTCCGTCTCACTGTCTCTATCCCTGTCACACCAACTTCCTCTGTCCGTCTCACTGTCTCTATCCCTGTCACACCAACTTCCTCTGTCCGTCTCACTGTCTCTATCCCTGTCACACCAACTTCCTTTGTCCGTCTCACTGTCTCTATCCCTGTCACACCAACTTCCTCTGTCCGTCTCACTGTCTCTATTCCTGTCACACCAACTTCCTCTGTCCGTCTCACTGTCTCTATCCCTGTCACACCAACTTCCTTTGTCCGTCTCACTGTCTCTATCCCTGTCACACCAACTTCCTCTGTCCGTCTCACTGTCTCTATCCCTGTCACACCAACTTCCTCTGTCCGTCTCACTGTCTCTATCCCTGTCACACCAACTTCCTCTGTCCGTCTCACTGTCTCTATCCCTGTCACACCAACTTCCTCTGTCCGTCTCACTGTCTCTATCCCTGTCACACCAACTTCCTCTGTCCGTCTCACTGTCTCTATCCCTGTCACACCAACTTCCTTTGTCCGTCTCACTGTCTCTATCCCTGTCACACCAACTTCCTCTGTCCGTCTCACTGTCTCTATCCCTGTCACACCAACTTCCTTTGTCCGTCTCACTGTCTCTATCCCTGTCACACCAACTTCCTCACTGTCTCAATCCCTGTCACACTTCCTCATCTCATCCCTCACTACCCCTCTCCCCCCTCATCTCATCCCTCACTACCCCTCTCTCCCTGTCACACTTCCTCATCTCATCCCTCACTACCCCTCTCCCCCCTCATCTCATCCCTCACCACCCCTCTCTCCCTGTCACACTTCTTCATCTCATCCCTCACTACCTCTCTCACCCCCCTCAGCTCATCCCTCACTACCCCTCTCCCCCCTCATCTCATCCCTCACCACCCCTCTCTCCCTGTCACACTTCTTCATCTCATCCCTCACTACCTCTCTCACCCCCCTCAGCTCATCCCTCACTACCTTTCTCACCCCCCTCATCTCATCCCTCACTACCCCTCTCCCCCCTCATCTCATCCCTCACCACCCCTCTCTCCCCCCTCATCTCCCCCCTCACTACCCCTCTCTCCCCCCCTTAGCTCTTCCCTCACTACCCCTCTCTCCCCCCTCAGCTCATCCCTCACTACCCCTCTCTCTCTCCCCTCATATCATCCCTCACTACCCCTCTCCCTCCCCGCTTACCTCATCCCTCTCTCCCCCTTTCAGCTCATCCCTCACTACCCCTCTCTCTCCCCCCCTCAGCTCATCCCTCACTACCCCTCTCTCTCCCCCCTTCATCTCATCCCTCACTACCCCTCTCTGCCCCCTCAGCTCATCCCTCACTACCTCTCTCTCCACCATCTCTGCATAGTTTGTTGTTTAATGAACCCAAGTGTCCTCTCCCCTCCAGGAGTCTCCCTCAGAAGATGTGGGGTCACTTGTGGCGGATGTCCTCCCAGGGTTTTGCCTTCGCCCTGTTCTGGCCGGTGATCCCTCAGTTTGTGTGTAACTGTCTGTTCTACTGGGCTCTGTATTTCAACCCCATCATCAACATAGACCTGGTGGTGCAGCAGCTAATGCATCCTGACACACAAGGGCCGTGAAGGACTGACCTGTTCCCTACGTAGTGCACTACTTTTGACCAGTGCCCCTTATGGGTAGTGCACTATATAGGGAATAGGTACGTAAGAGCCGTGAGTGAGGAGGTACCGTTTAAACACAGGATGTGTCTTTTTAATGGCTCCCTATTCCCTTTATAGTGCACTACCCATAGGGACTCTTGTCAAAAGTAGTGCACTATGTAGGGAATAGGGTGTCAAGTGCCATAAATGAGGAGATACTATGGCCTGCCTCCCAAATGGGGCCCACTGTAAAGGGAATAGGTAGCCCACAGTATCATAGCAGCAGGATGGATGCCATCGTAGCCCACAGTATCATAGCAACAGGATGGATGCCATCGTAGCCCACAGTATCATAGCAACAGGATGGATGCCATCGTAGCTCACAGTATCATAGCAACAGGATGGATGCCATCATAGCCCACAGTATCATAGCAACAGGATGGATGCCATCGTAGCCCACAGTATCATAGCAACAGGATGGATGCCATCGTAGCCCACAGTATCATAGCAACAGGATGGATGCCATCGTAGCCCACAGTATCATAGCAACAGGATGGATGCCAGTGTAGCACACAGTATCATAGCAACAGAATGGATGCCAGCGTAGCCCACAGTATCATAGCAACAGGATGGATGCCATCGTAGTCCACAGTATCATAGCAACAGGATGGATGCCAGCGTAGCCCACAGTATCATAGCAACAGGATGGATGCCATCGTAGCCCACAGTATCATAGCAACAGGATGGATGCCAGCGTAGCCCACAGTATCATAGCAACAGGATGGATGCCAGCGTAGCCCACAGTATCATAGCAACAGGATGGATGCCAGCATAGCCCACAGTATCATAGCAACAGGCAGCCATCTGTGAGCCAGACAACCCAATGTCTTAATGTGTCTGCGTCTCAAATGGCACCCTATTCCCTACATAGTGCACTATTTTACCCTGAGATACAACCCTAATGGCACCCTATTCCCTATATAGTGCACTACTTTTGACCAGGGTCTGTAGGAAGCCTCATAGGGCTCTGGTCAACAGCAGTGCACTATATAGGGAATGGGTTACCATTGGGAACGCAGACCAAATTCTATATAATATTGGATGGTTTCTCCTAATGTCTTAATTAAAATAGTATATTTAAGCAATAAGGCCAGAGGGGGTGTGGTATATGGCCAATATACCACGGCTAAGGGCTGTTCTTATGCACGACACAATGCGGAGTAATCTAGTGGTTAGAGCCTAGTGGTTAGAGCCTAGTGGTTAGAGCCTAGTGGTTAGAGCCTAGTGGTTAGAGCCTAGTGGTTAGAGCCTAGTGGTTAGAGCCTAGTGGTTAGAGCCTAGTGGTTAGAGCCTAGTGGTTAGAGCCTAGTGGTTAGAGCCTAGTGTTTAGAAGCCTAGTGGTTAGAGCCTAGTGGTTAGAGCCTAGTGGTTAGAGCCTAGTGGTTAGAGCCTAGTGGTTAGAGCCTAGTGGTTAGAGCCTAGTGGTTAGAGCCTAGTGGTTAGAGCCTAGTGGTTAGAGCCTAGTGTTTAGAAGCCTAGTGGTTAGAGCCTAGTGGTTAGAGCCTAGTGGTTAGAGCCTAGTGTTTAGAAGCCTAGTGGTTAGAGCCTAGTGGTTAGAGCCTAGTGGTTAGAGCCTAGTGGTTAGAGCCTAGTGGTTAGAGCCTAGTACTGCCCCTGAACAAGGCAGTTAACCCACTGTTCCCCGGTAGGCCGTCATTGTAAATAATAATTTGTTCTTAACTGATTTGCCTAGTTAAATAAAGGTTAAATATATAAATCAACAACCACAAACCTCTGATGAGCCTTATTGCTGTTAAAAACTGGTTACCAACATAGTTAGAGCTGTACAAATAAATGTTTTGTCACACCCGTTGTATACGGTCTGATAAACCACAGCTGTCAGCCAATCAGCATACAGGACTGGAACCACTCAGTTTATAAATATATATATATAATGAGGGTAATTCATATTGAAGGGAAGAGGTTGTGTGTTTGTCTGTTATGGTGGTCAGTGGTAATAACTAATAACCCTGTTCCTGGAGAGCTACCCTCCTTCCTGGAGAGATACCCTCCTTCCCGGAGAGCTACCCTCCTTCCCGGAGAGCTACCCTCCTTCCCGGAGAGCTACCCTCCTTCCCGGAGAGCTACCCTCCTTCCTGGAGAGCTACCCTCCTTCCCGGAGAGATACCCTCCTTCCCGGAGAGCTACCCTCCTTCCCGGAGAGCTACCCTCCTTCCCGGAGAGATAGCCTCCTTCCCGGAGAGATAGCCTCCTTCCCGGAGAGCTACCCTCCTTCCTGGAGAGAGACCCTCCTTCCCGGAGAGCTACCCTCCTTCCTGGAGAGATAGCCTCCTTCCCGGAGAGCTACCCTCCTTCCCGGAGAGCTACCCTCCTTCCTGGAGAGCTACCCTCCTTCCCGGAGAGATACCCTCCTTCCCGGAGAGCTACCCTCCTTCCCGGAGAGATACCCTCCTTCCCGGAGAGCTACCCTCCTTCCCGGAGAGCTACCCTCCTTCCCGGAGAGATAGCCTCCTTCCCGGAGAGATAGCCTCCTTCCCGGAGAGCTACCCTCCTTCCCGGAGAGCTACCCTCCTTCCTGGAGAGATAGCCTCCTTCCTGGAGAGCTACCCTCCTTCCTGGAGAGCTACCCTCCTTCCTGGAGAGCTACCCTCCTTCCTGGAGAGCTACCCTCCTTCCTGGAGAGCTACCCTCCTTCCTGGAGAGAGACCCTCCTTCCTGGAGAGAGACCCTCCTTCCTGGAGAGAGACCCTCCTTCCCGGAGAGATACCCTCCTTCCTGGAGAGATACCCTCCTTCCTGGAGAGATACCCTCCTTCCTGGAGAGAGACTCTCCTTCCCGGAGAGATACCCTCCTAAAACCTACAGGATGGTATCTCTCCAAAAACAGGGTTGGAGATAAAACCTACAGGATGGTATCTCTCCAGGAACAGGGTTGGAGTTAAAACCTACAGGAGGGTATCTCTCCGGGAACAGGGTTGGATTTAAAACCTACAGGAGGGTATCTCTCCGGGAACAGGGTTGGATTTAAAACCTACAGGAGGGTATCTCCCCAGGAACAGGGTTGGAGATAAAACCTACAGGAGGGTATCTCTCCAGGAACAGGGTTGGAGATAAAACCTACAGGGTTGGAGAGCCCTGCCCTATTCACACAGCGTGTCAGGGTTGGAGTTAAAACCTACAGGGTTGGAGAGCCCTGCCCTATTCACACAGCGTGTCAGGGTTGGAGTTAAAACCTACAGGGTTGGAGAGCCCTGCCCTATTCACACAGCGTGTCAGAGTTGGAGTTAAAACCTACAGGGTTGGAGAGCCCTGCCCTATTCACACAGCGTGTCAGAGTTGGAGTTAAAACCTACAGGGTTGGAGAGCCCTGCCCTATTCACACAGCGTGTCAGAGTGATGATCTAGAGTCAGATTCCCTCCCCGTCCATATAATCTCATTCATTATGATTTAAATGATGATCCATAATCGTATTGATTGATCTCAAAACTGGTCCTAGATCAGCCCTCCAACTCTGAGAACCTTAGTGAATACGTGCCCAGGTTCTTGTTAGTTTTATTCTCTGTCTGCGTCCCGGATGGCACCCTATTCCCTATATAGTGCAGTGTGCACTATATTTGACCAGAACCTCTGGTCAAAAGTAGTGCACTATGTAGCGAATAGGGTGCCACAACATTCTGTTTCCATGGTGATGTGGCGCTAGCTCAGCTTGTCTCGTTGGAAGGCAACACACATAATGCCTTTTTACTTAAACAAAAATAAATAGTTAGGCACTTGAGTTTCAGATGGTAATAGTAAATAATCACAAGTTCTACTTCCTGCATTCAGAAAGAGTTGAAACATGGCGATATCCAACTGTTGTCATTTTCAATTGAAGGAAATCACCTGTTTTGAGTATTCGTCCCAAATGGCCCCCTCTTCCCTATGTAGTGCACTACTTTTGACCAGGGCCTAGAGGGTAAGCCATATGGCTTTGGTCAAAAGTAGTGCACTACGTAGGGAATAGGGAGCCATTTGGGATGAACCCTAGGACAGGTGAGACTCCATTGTTTAACATAAAAGGGCTATCGCTTCATTGGTCCCGCTCGTGTAACCAATGGCCTGAAGGATGTTTTATGTTTGTATATGACAAAATGTGTAAATGTTGTCAATTTGTTTAATTGTTCATGAATAGGTTCATTCTTTGCGGTATTCTGTTCCACCTGTCCTGTGGTTGATTGTTTCAAATTGCGTAGATTGAATTATTAAATATCTGTCTTTTTTATTTTTATTCTGATTTCATTTTTCATTTAGAGGAATTCCACCACTTTTCTGTAAGTAATGGTCTATATATGGGCGGCAGGTAGCCTAGTGGTTAGTGTTGGGCCTGTAACCGAAAGGTTGCTAGATTGAATCCCAGAGCTGACGAGGTAAAAATTGTCATTCTGCCCCTGTACAAGGCAGTTAACCCACTGTTCCTAGGCCGTCATTGTAAATGAGAATTTGTTCTTAATTGACTTGCCTGGTTAAATATAAGGGATGCCATTCAGGACAAACTAAGTTGTATACTGGAAGAGGATGAATATGAGGTTTAACAGTGGTGGAATGTCCCTTTAATTAAACTGGTGGTGCACTGTGATTCTCTCTGATGTGTTACCATGGTGAAGGTGCACAAGCATTTTGCTACACCCGCAATAACATCTGCTAAATATGTGTCTGTGACAAACAACATTTAATTTGACTGATTCCCTCTGATGCTGGGTTGTTATGGTTTCTTAGACTTAGCAAACAAATTAATAAAATACTTTTTATTTTAAGAATGGGATGAAACTTTGTTTGTTCCAAAGATTTTTCCTACAGATGAAATGAGAGAATGTATTTTTATTTTAGGCCTACAGATGAAATCACGCCATTAGATTCTAACATGCACACGCCAACAATTTGATGGCTTAGTTTTGGAGCAATGCCGTCATATTGCTGAGGGATTCTAACACACACACGCCATTTAGAATAATGTCCTTACTGTTTTCTTTGTACATTGAAAATGTCAGTCTACAACCTGTTTATAGAGCTGCTGTTTTGAGTCCTCAGTCATGGTGATATAATCACACTGTTAATCAGACCCATGAATCACATGGGCAGTGGGTACAGTACTGGATGTCTTTATTATACACACACCACTAGCCAGGACAAACCTGAGAAAACTCTAGTCTCTCACACACACACACACACACTGTGTAACAGCATCAGTGACGGGTACAGGAGGGCTGTTCGTATCCACACATGAAGTCAGGCCAGACAGAGTATTTAGGGATGAAGGGAGCTCTCCTCAGACACCTGGCCGCCTCCCGGTCACACCTGCACAGAATCTTGTCGCACCTGTTCTTGAGGGACTCTAGAACCTCCGGACAGAACAGACCGGGTGGAATTTAGAACTCTTAGAATGCAATAGGACTAAATAGAATAAAATATAACTGTACTTTTTCACAATATCGATGGAAAATTACCCCTTTGCTTCAGACCTGGAAATACAGCTTGTATCCACAGTTTATACTAGTTACCACAACCACAAAGTCAATATTGGCTATATCATAAATGTGCTTTAAGCTTTTCATTTAAGGTTAGGGTTAGGCATAATGATGAACCACTATCCCAGAGAATGCTTAGGAGTACAGAAATACAGTGTTGCATTATGGGATGTGTAGTTCGTACCGCAGTTGGACATCTTGTTCTCACAGGTCCACTGGTACTTGTCCGTCTTGGTCTGACAACCCAGATCCTCAGCCTTCCCATAGCAACAGTCATGCTTGTGACAGCACCTTGTGGACAGAAAACAACGCAATCATGTTGTTGATGGGAGTTAACTCTGGTACAATGTATAAAGTACTTTGAGAAGTTATGCAAATCCAGTCTGCTATCCACTACGTGGAGGACAGTGGCTTTGGGTTGTGTCCTCTTTATGTAGCAGCTCATCAACAAAGCAGAATTCACTCCAGATTTTTTCCAAGCTCAAAATGGAGGGTCTGAGGAACTAGCTGTTGGCCATGGGATAGGAGACAGCAGGGCTGGATCTAGCCTTTTGGGGGGGTCCTAACCCGAGATTTGGTCAACTATTAGGCAAACTATTAGAATTTTAGCAACCAGAAAATGGCTGAGAGACTTCTACATATTGCAACTTTAATGATATCTGTGAGTGTGACTAACACAATTGGGGCCCACTGGAGGTCAGGCCCCCTGGGCACGTGCCATGAATGCCCAGCCGGTATTTGGCCATGATTCCTACAAGTTTAGATAGTTGAAGTCAGAAGTTTACATACACTTAGGTTGGAGTCATTAAAAATAGTTTTTCAACCACAGCACACATTTCTTGTTAACAAACTATAGTTTTGGCAAGTCGGTTAGGACATCTACTTTGTGCATGACACAAGTAATTTTTCCAACAATTGTTTACAGACGGATTATTTCACTTATAATTCACTGTATCACATGTCCAGTGGGTCAGAAGTTTACATACACTAAGTTGACTGTGCCTTGAAACAGCTTAGAAAATTATGTCATGGCTTTAGAAGATTCTGATAGGCTAATTGACATCATTAGAGTCAATTGGAGGTGTACCTGTGGATGTATTTCAAGGCCTACCTTCAGTGCCTCTTTGCTTGACATCATGGGAAAATGTAAAGAAATCCACCAAGACCTCAGGAAAAAAAACGTAGACCTCCACAAGTCTGGTTCATTCTTGGGAGCAATTTCCAAACACCTGAAGGTACCACATTCATCTGTACAAACACCATACCGCATACCGTTCAGGAAGGAGACGTGTTCTGTCTCCTAGAGATGAGCGTGCTTTGGTGCGAAAAGTGCAAATCAATCCCAGAACAACACCAAAGGACCTTGTGAAGATGCTGGAGGAAACAGGTACAAAAGTATCTATATCCACAGTAAAACGAGTCCTATATCGACATAACCTGAAAGGCTGCTCAGCAAGGAAGAAGCCACTGCTCCAAAACCGCCATAAAAAAGACAGACTACGGTTTGCAACTGCACATGGGGACAAAGATCGTCATTTTCGAGAAATCTCCTCTGGTCTGGTGAAACAAAAATAGAACTGTTTGGCAATAATGACCATCGTTATGTTTGGAGGAAAAAGGGGGATGCTTGCAAGCCGAAGAACACCATCCCAATCATGAAGCACGGGGGTGGCAGCATCATGTTGTGGGGGTGCTTTGCTGCAGGAGGGACTGGTGCACTTCACAAAATAGATGGCCTCATGAGGGAGGAAAATTATGTGGATATATTGAAGCAACATCTCAAGACATCAGTCAGGAAGTTAAAGCTTGGTCGCAAATGGGTCTTCCAAATGGACAATGACCCCAAGCATACTTCCAAAGTTGTGGCAAAATGGCTTAATGACAACAAAGTCAAGGTATTGGAGTGGCCATCACATAGCTCTGACCTCAATCCTATAGAAAATGTGTGTGCAGAACTGAAAATGTGTGTGCGAGCAAGGAGGCCTACAAACCTGACTCAGTTACACCAGCTCTGTCAGGAGGAATGGGCCAAAATTCACCCAACTTATTGTGCTTGTGGAAGGCTTGTGGAAGGCTACCCAAAACGTTTGACCCAAGTTAAACAATTTAAAGGCAATGCTGAAAGAAATAAAAGATGAAATAAATTATTCTCTCTATTATTCTGACATTTCACATTCTTAAAATAAAGTGGTGATCCTAACTGACCTATGAAAGGGATTTTTTACTAGGATCAAATGTCAAGAATTGTGAAAAACTGAGTTTAAATGTATTTGCCTCAGGTGTATGTAAACTTCCGACTGTAACTGGCTAGACTAATGTACCAATCTGAAAATTGTTAGCTGACATCTCTAATTGAGTGACTGTCAGTGACAGACAAAACAAGAGAAACTGCTGATGTACCACAAAATCTCGAACTGTACACCTATTCTAACTCTCATCAGGAAGTTGAGACACCGACTGAGTTCCTAAAAAGAAATACAAATATATATATTTTTTGGGGTGGGGCCAAAAGCCACCGCTTATGTTGCTTATGCCTGGAGCCGGCGCTGGCAGACAGACACCACATTACAGCATGCAATGACTGTTTGTAGATATTCAATGTCTGTGGATGGATTTAAAAATCAGAGTTGGTGCCAACCGGGTTTGTGTCAAGCCACAGCTGTAATTACACCAGGGCTAAGTGCCGAGTCCTAGTAGACTTTTGACCAGGGCCAACCAGTCCTTGTTCAGTAGTAGCTGTGTGTGTGTGATGGTACTCACCAGTCAGCCTTGTCTCGGGGCCATCCCTGGCCTCCCAGCCCGCAGTAACATCCATACATGATGTAAGACACCGCCGACCTCCCAGTGCTGCATTTAACGACGCCCGCCAAATCCAACAAGCCCCGCTTGTCCCGCCGCCGCCATCGCTCCGGCAACGGGGAGGTGACTGTCGGTGTTGTCGCTAACTCAGTCCCTTCATAAGATCTGGTTATCCCGTCGATAACATGCTCTAAATTTAGATTGTAATAGGTATTGTTAAATAAACGGTTGATGTATTAACTATAACCGCTGTGAGTGTGTGTATACTTACAGAGAGACAAACACACAGGCTACAGTGTACAACAAACGAAATTGATGTACAATTTGACGGCTTTGGTTTTGGAGAAATGTTCTCATATTGCTGTAGGATTCTAACACGCACACGTTAACGTTCCCCTGTTCTGTAGACTGTCCTTTATAGACCAGACAACAGTCTGCTGTACAATGCAGGAACACCACTGTGGGATTCACCTATATGACAAATACATACATAAAACTGTTTTGTGTCGAAAAGGATGAAACTCCCTTTTATTGATAACCTATAGCCTTCACCCCTTTTGGCATATGTGCACCCATTCCAATTGACGCACAGCTTTTTTTGATTTTCTGAAAATAACCACGCAATATAATTTGACATCAATGCTGCTGTTTAGATACAATTGTGTAAAACTACTTTTCTGAAAGTGACAGAGAACAGAACACTTACCCGAGAGCAGCAGCAAAGCGAGGTATAAAGCAGACATCTCCATGCAAGTGTTGATAAAAGGTGAGGTGCACAGGTGAGCGAGTCGGTCAAGGATCGACTCAGACGAGGAGTTAAAGTTTAACAATCAGCAGTTTATTCAGAGTAAATATATTTGGTACTGCGCATGCGGGCTCCGTCTAAGAACTCCGAGTGAGCTAAAAGAAGAGAGCCCCTAAAACAGGTTGATTACAGATTATATACAGTACAGAAAGTAGGTTGATTCTTTGAAGTCCTGGTCCTCTGGTTGGCTCTGGTCCGGGCGTAGTCCATGCTTATTGGTCCACCATTGTTGTTGAAGAATGTCCCTTGCTTAATGTCTGTTTTGAATTTCCCAACTGCCGTGGGTGCACAATGTTGATAAGCTTAGGATCCCTAGAAGCTCTATTAGGTATTAATGCGGTGTGTGTGGTTCTCTGTGTTTGAGTGTGAATGTGCGTGGGTGGTGTGTGTGTGTGTGTGTGTCTTCCAGCCATCAGCAGATATGTCATCACAAAATGAAGTCCCTTAGACCTCTGCGGTTGACCCAGTTCCTGTTTTCTTGGCTGTATGTGGAAACATTAGTATGGCATGCCAGAAGCAGGTTGTGCAACATACTGCAAACACACTTGTAATATAAGTTCATTCGCTTTGCCTTTTGTTACTAAAGGCTAATGCATAGATATAAAGGCCTATCTTGGCTTCAAGCATATATGAGCATAAAAGTTTTTCTTACAAATCCCTCTCTTCACGTCTTCCTAGACGTGACTAACTGTCTGGAAAGAAACTTTTCAGAGAAAAGTTTTGATTATTCCCTCTCTTCACGTCTCTTCAGAGACGTGACCAATCAGTCAACAGCACAGTCCATACTTATGAACTCTGCTTCCGTCCCTAGGTCGTCATAAACATCCTCTGGGCCCAATAATGGGAACATCTGCGCCGTGCTATGGGGGTCAATGGCTTTGGTAATGAGCCTATCTATTAAGGATCGTATGCATGGTATGCAGCAGCAACCACACAGAACAAGAACTGCTGCAAAGACGGAGATAGAAACTAGGATTGAGGAAATCAAGGTTTTATATTTGCCAAACACATTCATCCAAGAATCCCACATAGAGGAGTCGATGCCGGAGTGGGACTTCATTTTACCATTCAAAGTCCTCAGTCCCTCTAGTGCTACTGTCAGACTACCATCAGAGGCCGTATTGTTAGGAATGAACGTGCAACAGTGTTCCCCAAACATGGAGCAAACACCTCCCTTTTCTGCCAACAGCATGTCTACAGCGATACGATTCTGGAAAGCCATAAGGCTGGTAGCTGATAGTTGACCATGGACTGCCTCAAACCCTTGCTGAGTCCAGTTGCCTAAACGTTGTACATTAAAATGGATATAATTTATCCGATCAACATTTTTATTAACGGTGCACCACCAGCATATGGACGATTCAAGTCCTGCATTGACTTGATTCACTAACTTATACTTATCCGGCACCCCTCTGGGTACCCCAATAGCATCAATGTAGGTCGGGTTCTCATCAGTGGGGTGCACCTCTCGCTTGGGTCGGCTCAACTTCGCCTCTTCCACTTGGGACATGAGTTCAGACACACTCATGGGATGGACTGTAATGGGAAGGAGCAAAGACACTAGGGCACATAAACCAGATGAGTCAGGAGGGAATCGTGACAACAGCCTATTACCTCCACACCACCACCACACATCAGCTCTAGACACTGGTTTAAAATTTGCCGTAGGCATGTGAGTGTACCAGCACCAACTATCAGGGAGCTTACCCAACCTTGTCCCTCCACCTATCATGTTTATGCATGTAAAGTTAGCTCTTGCCACACTGGAGGAGAATATCGGTTTCTTGACCACCGTGGTGACTACCGGATAAACAGTGTCCCACTGTGAACATTTCTCAGGTGGGTTGTCTTTGTTCATAAGGGGCAATAGACAGTCTCCGCTAATAGCGGCTGGGACTATGCGGAGCAATGGCCTAGCTCCCATGCAAACTACACAGCTTTGCAGGGTCATGTTAGCTGCTTGTTCGGTCAATAGTAGCCAATTGTTATTGAAACCTGAGATTCCGGTGGCAGTAAGAATGGTATCATCAGGGGTGGTAGGAGTGGTGACCATATTAATAGGACCCCAATCGCCCTTTCCCTTAGATGTTAAAACAGTAAACCGGTCAGTAATAGCAGAGGGCTGAGCCTGCTGTGTAATGCAGATTTTTACTGGCCAGTAGAGTAGATCCTTGCTAGATTCTACATGTGGTGCTAGTATAAAATCCTGACAACCCGTCCCAGTACCTGGTCGGATAATTAGTGATAAACCCCAATTACGCAATTTAGTCCTAGTCAGTGACAATCTTTTCCGCCAGATAAGAACTGCTTGTCCTGATGAATAACTGGACCAGTCAGGACCAGTCTCAGCGACCAGGCTCTTCCATGACCACTCCTGAAACCCCCCTTTTGTCATATACCAGTTAAATCTGGTGTATTCCAGAGCATGCCCTCCCTGGCCATTCCTAGCTTTTCCCAATAACCCCCAAGACAGTGTAATGGTGGTGGTTACATTAGCGGGTACACATAAGGTGGTGCTTCTAACCTGGTTTGTGGTGCAATTTTGGTTAATAGGTTCAATGTGTCTTTTGCGTACTATGTGCCTGGGCATACCAGCGTTAGAGGTAGAGTTGGCGCCATCAGATATCTTGACCACATTTTTAGCCATGTGTTCAAAAGCCCAAAGCATTATTCCCACTATGCAACCTGAGGTTATCATAAACAGTACAAACATTGGAAGAGAACATCCTAATCTACTCCATGGCGTTCTCTGTTGTCTAGACCATGGGTGGCCCTCCCTGGCACCTGAGGAGTGGAGTCGCCTCCACATTCTTCAGTTGTCAGGTCGTACCGAATTTGTAGCCGAATTAGATGCGATCAAGTCGCTTCTGACTTCAGCCAGTGTTCTGTCAGGTGCTGGTGCTGGTGTACAGTGAGTCAGGTGGTGCCAAGGTGCGCCCGATTTACCTTTGACCTGGACTGAGTGTGAAGTAACTTCCTTCACTTCGTACGGTCCATTCCACCTGTGATCTGCCCACTTTCTTTTGTGGACCTTGATCCTTACCCAGTCTCCAACCTTTACCCTTGGTTGTCCCTGGTCATCCGTCAGCTCCCCCTCTGCGACACGGTGTATCTGTATGGAGAGAGCTGCAGATAATTCGGTCAGTTTCTTTACATAGTCAGACATTCCTATCTGGTGGACATCAAGAGGGGGCATATGACCTCCCTCTCTTGGCGGCCCAGGCATCACTCGGCCTGTCATTATTTCATGGGGTGAAAGATGTGTCCCTGCACCTGGTGAGAACCTCATGGCCATCAGTGCCAGGGGCAGGGCTTCCACCCACGTCAATTTTGTCCCTGCACAAACCTTAGCTATCTTAGCTTTCAAAGTTTGGTTACAGCGTTCCACAAGTCCCTGCGATTGCGGCTTATACACCGAACCGAATTTGTGTGTAATACCAAACCTCTCCTCAACCTGTCTCAGGTGTTGATTGGAGAAGTGGGACCCATTGTCGGATCTGATTTGTCGCGGGACCCCATACCTAGGTATGAGTTCCGTTTGTAGCCACTTAATGACAGACTTCGCATCCTCTTTGGCTGTTGGGATTGCTTCTACCCATTTGGAGAATCTGTCTACCATTACTAGCAAATATCTCTTTCCCCCTTTCACTTGCTCTGCTCCCATGTCTGTGTAATCTATGCTGATGTCTTGAAAACAGGCATTGGGCACTGGGTAATGTCCCATTGGTGTTTGGTATGGTTTCTTTGGGTTGTAGTTTCCACATATGGTGCAATTGTCACAGAACAATTCAGTCATTTCCTTCATGTATGGATGCCACCACACATATGAGACTTTTTGTAGTGTTTTCAACTTTCCCTCGTGTGTCAGACCATGGGCTTCCCTGATGAGCTCTGGGCACAAATTAGCTGGTGCCACCAATCTTCCATCGTGGCATCTCCAGAGTTCATCCATCCCTTTTGTGGCTCCCCTCTGTCCCCAAACTGAGTGTTCATATGATCCTGCTGAGAGCTGTAGTTCTTTGATGTGAAAAAGATCCCGATATCTGAAAGTCATTGTTCCCCAGTGGTTCTTCCTGTGTCCTGGGGTTCGGAGTGAGCCGTGACAGCAGTCTTGGCTCCTCAGAAAAAATAAATGGGTTGCTTGTTGATCGTCCTCCAGGGGAACCCAAATTCCCAGTGTCCATGGAGTAGAGAACGCCAGGGGGCTCCAGATCCACAACATCGATTGTTCCCTCCATCAGGCGTACTGCCACTTCCCCCTTCACCACACCCCCTCTCACAGTTAATACAGGGGCCTGTATAGTAGCTGGTGGTGAGGCTGAGGGAGGCGAGTAGGGTGGGGGTCTGTATTCTTCTGGCAGGTTTGGATAGAGGCGCTGGTTGGGTGATTGTCCTTTGTCTGGGTTGGCTGGTGGGGTGGTAAGGTCCCCTCCCTCTTTTATGTCAGTGACTACTGCCATTACTTCCGCTTTTTTTGTCATTTGGTATCTTCGGATCTCCTCGATAGCCCAAGTGCCTATTTTCAACTCAGCCTCTGCTGTCTCTCTCTGCTTAGTCCCTTCCTTCCTAAATACGTATTGTTTATTTAGGTCTACTTCGCTGTCCCTTGCACTCTGCTTCCCCTCTCTTAGCTCTCCTTCCATTGTGTTCAGCTGAACCCTGGTTGGTGTTCCCCCTACCAGATAACCTGCCTGTGTCCACTTCAACTTTAACCCTTCTCACACTTTCTTATACTCTTTCCACTGTACCTTTCCCCCTGCTCTTTCCTGCATACGCTGGTCCAAGTACTCATTAAATTTCAGTTTAGGAGGTTGCGAAGACGTCATGGTGGTGGTTGTCAAATCTGTTGATGACTATCTGAATATATTTAGCCCGTCACCTCGCGGTGATGAATTCTTAGAGAAACTATTGCTCGTACTCTGTCTTAACTCAGAGCTCCTCCGTCATATATTCAGAGTAAAATGAGACATAGGACCCAATTAAACCTTGTGGAATACTGTGTACAGTTTAAACCTCGCCGGTCACAGCCAGTCTGTTGGTTTAATTAGTCAATTAACAATATGCCTCATCCGTATACCTCTTTGAACTTAGGTAGCAACTCTACAACACATTCAACCAGTCATGAGCTAGGTTATGATATGTAAATCACCCTGTTCTTGTATTACCGAATCTATTGGTCATATCCAAAACACTGATCTAGGTCTGTATCTTCCCTAGTTACTGCACTCTATTACAACATTTGGCACTCTGTCTCTGCTAGGTCTGTATCTTTCCTAGTCACTGCACATTATACACACAATACTTTCAATACATTTGGCAATTTCATTCGTCCACATACATTTACTGCACTGCTATATGAGTTTTTATGTTAAATTTTCACAAAATTCATACTCACACTCGGTAATACTGATCTTAAATTTGGTTGTAAAACTATGCGACAATATGCAAATTTGTTTTAACAGGTTTTGCTTACCTTTTTAGTGGTCGGCCGGAGATCAGTTTCCCGAGTTTTGAGCAGAATTGTTGTCCTCCCCCAAATTGGCTCGTCTGTCTCCTTGAGCCGTCCTTTCACCAATTCGCTCCCGCACTCTCACGTTTTATGGGTCTTTAGTAAACCATCCTCTGCTACCAAAGTTCTGTTGATAAAAGGTGAGGTGCACAGGTGAGCGAGTCGGTCAAGGATCGACTCAGACGAGGAGTTAAAGTTTAACAATCAGCAGTTTATTCAGAGTAAATATATTTGGTACTGCGCATGCGGGCTCCGTCTAAGAACTCCGAGTGAGCTAAAAGAAGAGAGCCCCTAAAACAGGTTGATTACAGATTATATACAGTACAGAAAGTAGGTTGATTCTTTGAAGTCCTGGTCCTCTGGTTGGCTCTGGTCCGGGCGTAGTCCATGCTTATTGGTCCACCATTGTTGTTGAAGAATGTCCCTTGCTTAATGTCTGTTTTGAATTTCCCAACTGCCGTGGGTGCACAATGTTGATAAGCTTAGGATCCCTAGAAGCTCTATTAGGTATTAATGCGGTGTGTGTGGTTCTCTGTGTTTGAGTGTGAATGTGCGTGGGTGGTGTGTGTGTGTGTGTGTGTCTTCCAGCCATCAGCAGATATGTCATCACAAAATGAAGTCCCTTAGACCTCTGCGGTTGACCCAGTTCCTGTTTTCTTGGCTGTATGTGGAAACATTAGTATGGCATGCCAGAAGCAGGTTGTGCAACATACTGCAAACACACTTGTAATATAAGTTCATTCGCTTTGCCTTTTGTTACTAAAGGCTAATGCATAGATATAAAGGCCTATCTTGGCTTCAAGCATATATGAGCATAAAAGTTTTTCTTACAAATCCCTCTCTTCACGTCTTCCTAGACGTGACTAACTGTCTGGAAAGAAACTTTTCAGAGAAAAGTTTTGATTATTCCCTCTCTTCACGTCTCTTCAGAGACGTGACCAATCAGTCAACAGCACAGTCCATACTTATGAACTCTGCTTCCGTCCCTAGGTCGTCATAAACATCCTCTGGGCCCAATAATGGGAACATCTGCGCCGTGCTATGGGGGTCAATGGCTTTGGTAATGAGCCTATCTATTAAGGATCGTATGCATGGTATGCAGCAGCAACCACACAGAACAAGAACTGCTGCAAAGACGGAGATAGAAACTAGGATTGAGGAAATCAAGGTTTTATATTTGCCAAACACATTCATCCAAGAATCCCACATAGAGGAGTCGATGCCGGAGTGGGACTTCATTTTACCATTCAAAGTCCTCAGTCCCTCTAGTGCTACTGTCAGACTACCATCAGAGGCCGTATTGTTAGGAATGAACGTGCAACAGTGTTCCCCAAACATGGAGCAAACACCTCCCTTTTCTGCCAACAGCATGTCTACAGCGATACGATTCTGGAAAGCCATAAGGCTGGTAGCTGATAGTTGACCATGGACTGCCTCAAACCCTTGCTGAGTCCAGTTGCCTAAACGTTGTACATTAAAATGGATATAATTTATCCGATCAACATTTTTATTAACGGTGCACCACCAGCATATGGACGATTCAAGTCCTGCATTGACTTGATTCACTAACTTATACTTATCCGGCACCCCTCTGGGTACCCCAATAGCATCAATGTAGGTCGGGTTCTCATCAGTGGGGTGCACCTCTCGCTTGGGTCGGCTCAACTTCGCCTCTTCCACTTGGGACATGAGTTCAGACACACTCATGGGATGGACTGTAATGGGAAGGAGCAAAGACACTAGGGCACATAAACCAGATGAGTCAGGAGGGAATCGTGACAACAGCCTATTACCTCCACACCACCACCACACATCAGCTCTAGACACTGGTTTAAAATTTGCCGTAGGCATGTGAGTGTACCAGCACCAACTATCAGGGAGCTTACCCAACCTTGTCCCTCCACCTATCATGTTTATGCATGTAAAGTTAGCTCTTGCCACACTGGAGGAGAATATCGGTTTCTTGACCACCGTGGTGACTACCGGATAAACAGTGTCCCACTGTGAACATTTCTCAGGTGGGTTGTCTTTGTTCATAAGGGGCAATAGACAGTCTCCGCTAATAGCGGCTGGGACTATGCGGAGCAATGGCCTAGCTCCCATGCAAACTACACAGCTTTGCAGGGTCATGTTAGCTGCTTGTTCGGTCAATAGTAGCCAATTGTTATTGAAACCTGAGATTCCGGTGGCAGTAAGAATGGTATCATCAGGGGTGGTAGGAGTGGTGACCATATTAATAGGACCCCAATCGCCCTTTCCCTTAGATGTTAAAACAGTAAACCGGTCAGTAATAGCAGAGGGCTGAGCCTGCTGTGTAATGCAGATTTTTACTGGCCAGTAGAGTAGATCCTTGCTAGATTCTACATGTGGTGCTAGTATAAAATCCTGACAACCCGTCCCAGTACCTGGTCGGATAATTAGTGATAAACCCCAATTACGCAATTTAGTCCTAGTCAGTGACAATCTTTTCCGCCAGATAAGAACTGCTTGTCCTGATGAATAACTGGACCAGTCAGGACCAGTCTCAGCGACCAGGCTCTTCCATGACCACTCCTGAAACCCCCCTTTTGTCATATACCAGTTAAATCTGGTGTATTCCAGAGCATGCCCTCCCTGGCCATTCCTAGCTTTTCCCAATAACCCCCAAGACAGTGTAATGGTGGTGGTTACATTAGCGGGTACACATAAGGTGGTGCTTCTAACCTGGTTTGTGGTGCAATTTTGGTTAATAGGTTCAATGTGTCTTTTGCGTACTATGTGCCTGGGCATACCAGCGTTAGAGGTAGAGTTGGCGCCATCAGATATCTTGACCACATTTTTAGCCATGTGTTCAAAAGCCCAAAGCATTATTCCCACTATGCAACCTGAGGTTATCATAAACAGTACAAACATTGGAAGAGAACATCCTAATCTACTCCATGGCGTTCTCTGTTGTCTAGACCATGGGTGGCCCTCCCTGGCACCTGAGGAGTGGAGTCGCCTCCACATTCTTCAGTTGTCAGGTCGTACCGAATTTGTAGCCGAATTAGATGCGATCAAGTCGCTTCTGACTTCAGCCAGTGTTCTGTCAGGTGCTGGTGCTGGTGTACAGTGAGTCAGGTGGTGCCAAGGTGCGCCCGATTTACCTTTGACCTGGACTGAGTGTGAAGTAACTTCCTTCACTTCGTACGGTCCATTCCACCTGGGATCTGCCCACTTTCTTTTGTGGACCTTGATCCTTACCCAGTCTCCAACCTTTACCCTTGGTTGTCCCTGGTCATCCGTCAGCTCCCCCTCTGCGACACGGTGTATCTGTATGGAGAGAGCTGCAGATAATTCGGTCAGTTTCTTTACATAGTCAGACATTCCTATCTGGTGGACATCAAGAGGGGGCATATGACCTCCCTCTCTTGGCGGCCCAGGCATCACTCGGCCTGTCATTATTTCATGGGGTGAAAGATGTGTCCCTGCACCTGGTGAGGACCTCATGGCCATCAGTGCCAGGGGCAGGGCTTCCACCCACGTCAATTTTGTCCCTGCACAAACCTTAGCTATCTTAGCTTTCAAAGTTTGGTTACAGCGTTCCACAAGTCCCTGCGATTGCGGCTTATACACCGAACCGAATTTGTGTGTAATACCAAACCTCTCCTCAACCTGTCTCAGGTGTTGATTGGAGAAGTGGGACCCATTGTCGGATCTGATTTGTCGCGGGACCCCATACCTAGGTATGAGTTCCGTTTGTAGCCACTTAATGACAGACTTCGCATCCTCTTTGGCTGTTGGGATTGCTTCTACCCATTTGGAGAATCTGTCTACCATTACTAGCAAATATCTCTTTCCCCCTTTCACTTGCTCTGCTCCCATGTCTGTGTAATCTATGCTGATGTCTTGAAAACAGGCATTGGGCACCGGGTAATGTCCCATTGGTGTTTGGTATGGTTTCTTTGGGTTGTAGTTTCCACATATGGTGCAATTGTCACAGAACAATTCAGTCATTTCCTTCATGTATGGATGCCACCACACATATGAGACTTTTTGTAGTGTTTTCAACTTTCCCTCGTGTGTCAGACCATGGGCTTCCCTGATGAGCTCTGGGCACAAATTAGCTGGTGCCACCAATCTTCCATCGTGGCATCTCCAGAGTTCATCCATCCCTTTTGTGGCTCCCCTCTGTCCCCAAACTGAGTGTTCATATGATCCTGCTGAGAGCTGTAGTTCTTTGATGTGAAAAAGATCCCGATATCTGAAAGTCATTGTTCCCCAGTGGTTCTTCCTGTGTCCTGGGGTTCGGAGTGAGCCGTGACAGCAGTCTTGGCTCCTCAGAAAAAATAAATGGGTTGCTTGTTGATCGTCCTCCAGGGGAACCCAAATTCCCAGTGTCCATGGAGTAGAGAACGCCAGGGGGCTCCAGATCCACAACATCGATTGTTCCCTCCATCAGGCGTACTGCCACTTCCCCCTTCACCACACCCCCTCTCACAGTTAATACAGGGGCCTGTATAGTAGCTGGTGGTGAGGCTGAGGGAGGCGAGTAGGGTGGGGGTCTGTATTCTTCTGGCAGGTTTGGATAGAGGCGCTGGTTGGGTGATTGTCCTTTGTCTGGGTTGGCTGGTGGGGTGGTAAGGTCCCCTCCCTCTTTTATGTCAGTGACTACTGCCATTACTTCCGCTTTTTTTGTCATTTGGTATCTTCGGATCTCCTCGATAGCCCAAGTGCCTATTTTCAACTCAGCCTCTGCTGTCTCTCTCTGCTTAGTCCCTTCCTTCCTAAATACGTATTGTTTATTTAGGTCTACTTCGCTGTCCCTTGCACTCTGCTTCCCCTCTCTTAGCTCTCCTTCCATTGTGTTCAGCTGAACCCTGGTTGGTGTTCCCCCTACCAGATAACCTGCCTGTGTCCACTTCAACTTTAACCCTTCTCACACTTTCTTATACTCTTTCCACTGTACCTTTCCCCCTGCTCTTTCCTGCATACGCTGGTCCAAGTACTCATTAAATTTCAGTTTAGGAGGTTGCGAAGACGTCATGGTGGTGGTTGTCAAATCTGTTGATGACTATCTGAATATATTTAGCCCGTCACCTCGCGGTGATGAATTCTTAGAGAAACTATTGCTCGTACTCTGTCTTAACTCAGAGCTCCTCCGTCATATATTCAGAGTAAAATGAGACATAGGACCCAATTAAACCTTGTGGAATACTGTGTACAGTTTAAACCTCGCCGGTCACAGCCAGTCTGTTGGTTTAATTAGTCAATTAACAATATGCCTCATCCGTATACCTCTTTGAACTTAGGTAGCAACTCTACAACACATTCAACCAGTCATGAGCTAGGTTATGATATGTAAATCACCCTGTTCTTGTATTACCGAATCTATTGGTCATATCCAAAACACTGATCTAGGTCTGTATCTTCCCTAGTTACTGCACTCTATTACAACATTTGGCACTCTGTCTCTGCTAGGTCTGTATCTTTCCTAGTCACTGCACATTATACACACAATACTTTCAATACATTTGGCAATTTCATTCGTCCACATACATTTACTGCACTGCTATATGAGTTTTTATGTTAAATTTTCACAAAATTCATACTCACACTCGGTAATACTGATCTTAAATTTGGTTGTAAAACTATGCGACAATATGCAAATTTGTTTTAACAGGTTTTGCTTACCTTTTTAGTGGTCGGCCGGAGATCAGTTTCCCGAGTTTTGAGCAGAATTGTTGTCCTCCCCCAAATTGGCTCGTCTGTCTCCTTGAGCCGTCCTTTCACCAATTCGCTCCCGCACTCTCACGTTTTATGGGTCTTTAGTAAACCATCCTCTGCTACCAAAGTTCTGTTGATAAAAGGTGAGGTGCACAGGTGAGCGAGTCGGTCAAGGATCGACTCAGACGAGGAGTTAAAGTTTAACAATCAGCAGTTTATTCAGAGTAAATATATTTGGTACTGCGCATGCGGGCTCCGTCTAAGAACTCCGAGTGAGCTAAAAGAAGAGAGCCCCTAAAACAGGTTGATTACAGATTATATACAGTACAGAAAGTAGGTTGATTCTTTGAAGTCCTGGTCCTCTGGTTGGCTCTGGTCCGGGCGTAGTCCATGCTTATTGGTCCACCATTGTTGTTGAAGAATGTCCCTTGCTTAATGTCTGTTTTGAATTTCCCAACTGCCGTGGGTGCACAATGTTGATAAGCTTAGGATCCCTAGAAGCTCTATTAGGTATTAATGCGGTGTGTGTGGTTCTCTGTGTTTGAGTGTGAATGTGCGTGGGTGGTGTGTGTGTGTGTGTGTGTCTTCCAGCCATCAGCAGATATGTCATCACAAAATGAAGTCCCTTAGACCTCTGCGGTTGACCCAGTTCCTGTTTTCTTGGCTGTATGTGGAAACATTAGTATGGCATGCCAGAAGCAGGTTGTGCAACATACTGCAAACACACTTGTAATATAAGTTCATTCGCTTTGCCTTTTGTTACTAAAGGCTAATGCATAGATATAAAGGCCTATCTTGGCTTCAAGCATATATGAGCATAAAAGTTTTTCTTACACAAGCCACGCGCCTAGTAATGGTCTTCTGTTCTAGAACGCGTCAGTTTATGACCGTGTTTCCCAAACTAGGGGTCGCGACTCCATGTGAGGTCGCCTGATATGAAAATGGGGTTGCGGGAGCAGTGGCGACCATCATTCAGTTTTCAGCCACACATTTGTAGGACCTTTTTTTTAAATGAATGTCAAATTACGGTAGCTTTGATTGGACTGATCATGTCAACATCTTACTTTCAAAATATTAGCTAGCAGTCGTCATCATGACAGTCGACAATCTACTGGCAAATCCTTTTTAATCCTTGTCATATGAAGAGAAATTATCGCCATTGAACATAAAGATTACACAAGACGGAAATCGCAAATTCAACAATAAATCGTTTGGAAGGAATCAGTGGCTAACTGTAAGCATTGCAAAGCAACCACGAACTAATGTAGTGGCTGTGTGGTTTTTCCCCCCCAGAGTATCACCATAAATACAGAGATTGCCAGACTTTGATGACAAAATATGCCCACAATGGACCGCTGCGCCACCTTCACAAGGTGAGGTGTTGGGACTCTGCTGTTGGGACAGCATTATGTAGACCGTAACAGTTTGTGGGCACCGTTTGTCACCTTGTGCAATGAATGTATTGTTTAGTGTTGTGTAGTGGCTTTGCTGGCATGCATCCCCCATGTTTTTGTTTGCCCCACTAAGATTTACATGCTGAAATCGCCACTGTGCGGGAGAATTGACAAAATCCTGAAGAAAAAAATGTATACACAGTATGTACAATAAATAGCATACAATATTATATTGTATTTGTATTTCAAAATCATCGTAATGTGATTAACCTTAA
This sequence comes from Salvelinus fontinalis, assembly GCF_029448725.1. NCBI lineage: Eukaryota > Metazoa > Chordata > Actinopteri > Salmoniformes > Salmonidae > Salvelinus > Salvelinus fontinalis. The sequence goes on from NW_026600274.1 coordinate 175,117, forward strand.
AAATCTAAATGAACATTTTTCTGATCTAAAATAAATTCAACCAGAGAGCGCCCTCAGATCATGGGAAAGGCCGCGCTTGAATCGTTCCCACAGTGAATGGCTCGGCTCATTATGCAAACCAAAACACTACTGCAGAGACTTTGATAATACCGGTCGCAATTGATATGGTAAAAGCAATTTGTGGTCAGGCAGAGGCACAGAAACTCACACCGATACCCTTTTTCAGATAACACTGCTAAACGAAGTATTTATGTTTTGACTGAACGATTCAACAACTCCCCAGCTTATGCTGTCCAAATGGCCGTTAACTGTGAGGGCCTAGATGCCCATGCGTTTGTTCGCTATACATGTCAGGGGATGCTATTTTCGAGGACATATTGTTATGTTTCACGATTCCCGAGCATGAAATTGAAGAAAAACAGTTTCCATATGGGATCGAATCGTGGACACTTGCACAGATGGTGCTACATCTATCGGTGGGACGGCGGGCAGGCCTCTGCACTCGACTTATCAATGTGTCTCTCTCTGCCATATGGACGCATTGTATGATACATTGAGAGCAACTGGCTTGAAAAAGGGCTGAGCACAGAACTTGGAGATATGCTGTAGCAGGTAACTTCGATTGTAAACTATGTACATCAAACCACATCCAAATACCCTGCACTCTCCCTCTGAGCATAAATGACGCGTTCAAAACAACTGGGAACTCAAAACTGTGAACTCGGAAATCTCCGACTTCAGTGCGTTCAAGACAACTGAGAACTCGGAAAGAAACGAACTCCGGCTGGGAAAATCGTTTTGAACGGTCATCCAACTCGGAATTCCAACATTTTTCTAGGGCTCCGAGCTCCGACTTTTTCGACCTGAAGATCACTGACGTCTTGATTTGACCTCGTATTTTTCCGAGTTCCCAGTTGTCTTGAAAGCACCATAAAACGTATGATAGGCTACCCGTTGCCAGCTCATATATGTGTGAAGCTGGATTCAATGCTCTCCTCTGCATCAAAACACAATATCGATCCAGGTTGATCCTGACTGAGAAGCTTCGAGACGACATGCATCAACCACAGCCATCTCATTAGCGGTGGTGAGATATACATTATGTCAGACTCATTTGCAATTTACTGTCATAGCCCCACATTAAAGTATGCGGTGGTGAGTTGAGAAGACAATCAGAAATGTTGTTAGAATGTTTTTCAATTGACTGCCATAGCCCCAAATAAACGAAACATTGGCTGTTAATTACATCTGTTTTTTAACATGGTTTTGGTCACGAGAATTTTCAGATATCAATATGGGGTCGTGGGCCAAAAAAGGTTTGGGATCTCCTGCCATAGGCGATTAAAAAGAAATTTGTTTCCCCGGAAGCTGATCTTAGGCCAGTCCCCCGACCCGTTTAAGGTTAGAATGAATGTACTTCGATTTTAGGACAGGGGTTGAGGGCAGCATCCACCCAGGAGGCGGTACCTGTGATTGAATACACCTTTCATGGTCATGGACACATTGGCGGTGTTGGACATGGGGCGGCAGGTAACCTAGTGGTTAGAGCGTTGGGCCAGTAACCGAAAGATTGTTGGCTCGAATCCCCGCGCTGACAAGGTATAAGTCTCTCCTTCTGTAACAAGGCAGTTATCCCGCTGTTCCCAGGTCCCACGTCATTGTAAATAAGAATTTGTTCTTGCCTACTTACATAAAAGTTTTTAATTTTTAATGACTGCATCAAAACCGTGATGTATCATGTGTAAATTGTGACCAACTGATCTACAAATAGTATCGAGTATTTATTATGCAAGATTATTTGTATTAGTCAGTCTCGCCTTAAGTCGGCTGCATTGCCGAACACTCAGAGAAAGCGTTGCAGTGGAGAACTAGCGGTCTTTGACAGTAATACCACAGATATGACAGCTGCGGTTCTGCAGTTTGAGAAACAATCTGACAATAACGAAGCAATTCATAACACGAAACCTTACAAAACAAACCCTTTACTTTTACGATGCAATACGTATCCATTTAGAACTATAAGCAATGAAGTAAATTCATACCGTAAGACACTTTTATTCTGATTGCCTATTTGATGAACTACTACTACAATGCATTCGAACGATTCTACTTTTCAGATTTTACCGATTACTTCCCGACGCTCCCTTGACGTGGAGTAGCGTCATTGCGGAAGTAGCTAAGTCTACGTGGGGAAGGAAGGTTGGCGTGTTCGTGTTTGAACTAAACTCTGCCTAAAACACGATAAATGTGCAACCTACGGAACCTACAATAACCCTACCGCGCCTCGCCAAGTCTTCAAACAACCTCCCCGCCCGCTAGCTGAATGGCCTTGTACGGCCAGGGCGTGTAGATCCGATGGGAGGGCCAGCCGGGTAGTTCCCTGTAATGCTTCGGTGGCTGCGGCAGTCTCTTAGGCAGGTGTCTAGTCTGATGGCCCGGAGACCAGCGCTTGTCTGCGGGGCGATACTGCTGAGCGTCCTGCTACTACTGGCTGTTACATTTACCTGCAGGTAGGTAACATCGTTGTGATGGTTGGTCATCTACCGTAAGTTATCCGTGGTTTTCAGTGACAAACCCCCAGGAATTTCAGTGTTGTTGTGGCCCTGAACAAGCTCACCTGATTCACAAGGGCTTGATGATTAGTTGACAAGTTGAATCAGGTGTGCTAGCTCTGGACTAGATCAAATACATGGAACAACTGGGGGTCCCCGAGGAGAGGTAAACCCCCCTGATCTAGCTATCTGTCCAGCCAACTGCTGGTTAACGTTACAACTTCAGCCTGTGTGCTAACAGTTATGGTTAGCCATCAGATCCGACAAATTGATTACAACTGCACTAGGGTCGAACAGCATTGCTGTGTAGATTAACACACCACGGAGTCGGTGCGAGATATGGCTCGGGAAAACGTACCTCAATCCAGGCATTAGAAATGCGTTGTGCTCCTAATTGTCCCATTAGAGAAGATGCTAGTTTTAAGCGGTCGTTCAATCTGCTTGGTATAACAGTTGGAATAATGGGACATTTCGAAATACAACTAATTTCTCATCCCTGGATTGAGGTACGTTTTCCGATCCACGTCTCTCACCGGCTTAATCTACAGAAGAATGCTGTCTGATCCTCGTGCAGCTGTAAGTAAGCGGGTCGGATCTGCTGGGTAACTTTTATAGGTAGAGAACAGTCTAGGCTAACTCACCTGCAGTGTGTTTGATGTGGAAATCAGAGGCTCATTGGTTGGATATCTACCTAGACATGTAACTTCCGCCTTTGTTTGGGTCGCTAGTGGTGTAGTAGATTGAACAGTGACGTGTTCAGTGTGCGTTCTAATCTAGACAGCTGTTTAGGGTCTGTTTTCTATTAAACATTGCAGTGCAGCTTGCTAGATCACTGTGTTTGTGGCTTTCTGTTCATAAACACTGGACCCATAGCCTACAGTGGGAGGCCATCATTGTTGTGTTTTGTTTGTCCGTATTGCCTGTCTCATGTCCTGCTGCTTGTCGTCAGAGACTGACTGTCTGCCAGTCGCCTGTCTCATGTCCTGCTGCTTGTCGTCAGAGACTGACTGTCTGCCAGTCGCCTGTCTCATGTCCTACTGCTTGTCGTCAGAGACTGACTGTCTGCCAGTCGCCTGTCTCATGTCCTGCTGCTTGTCGTCAGAGACTGTCTGTCTGCCAGTCGCCTGTCTCATGTCCTGCTGCTTGTCATCAGAGACTGACTGTCTGCCAGTCGCCTGTCTCATGTCCTGCTGCTTGTCGTCATAGCCAGCAGCATACCACCCTGCATACCACTGCTGGCTTGCTTCTGAAGCTAAGCAGGGTTGGTCCTGGTCAGTCCCTGGATGGGAGACCAGATGCTGCTGGAAGTGGTGTTGGAGGGCCAGTAGGAGGCACTCTTTCCTCTGGTCTAAAAAATATCCCAATGCCCCAGGGCAGTGATTGGGGACACTGTCCTGTATAGGGTGCCATCTTTCGGATGGGACGTTAAACGGGTGTCCTGACTCTCTGAGGTCATTAAAGATCCCATGGCACTTATCGTAAGAGTAGGGGTGTTAACCCCGGTGTCCTGGCTAAATTCCCAATCTGGCCCTCAAACCATCATGGTCACCTAATAATCCCCAGTTTACAATTGGCTCATTCATCCCCCTCCTCTCCCCTGTAACTATTCCCCAGGTCGTTGCTGCAAATGAGAACGTGTTCTCAGTCAACTTACCTGGTAAAATAACGGTAAAATAAAAATAAATAAAAAAATAAATAGAGAGACTGACTGTCTGCCGTGTACTTCTAGCAGTTGTCAGAGATTCTGTCTTCAGGCTGTCAGACATACTTATGGTCCTAGGAGATATAAATATTGTTTCTCCCGTGGGAGTGTAAAGGATGTGAAATGGCTAGCTAGTTAGTGGGTACGCGCTAGTAGCGTTTCAATCAGTTACGTCACTTGCTCTGAAACCTAGAAGTAGTGTTGCCCCTTGCTCTGCAAGGGCCGCGGCTTTTGTGGAGCGATGGGTAACGATGCTTCGTGAGTGACTGTTGTTGATGTGTGCAGAGGGTCCCTGGTTCGCGCCCGTGTCGGGGCGAGGGGACGTACTAAAGTTATACTGTAACATTGATGCTGTTGACCCGGATCACTGGTTGCTGCGGAAAAGGAGGAGGTTGAAAGTGGGGTGAGTGTAACGGATGTGAAATGGCTAGCTAGTTAGCGGGTACGCGCTAGTAGCGTTTCAATCAGTTACGTCACTTGCTCTGAAACCTATTAGTAGTGTTGCCCCTTGCTCTGCAAGGGCCGTGGCCTTTGTGGAGCGATGGGTAACGATGCTTTGTGGGCGACCGTTGTTGATGTGTGCAGAGGGTCCCTGGTTCGCGCCCGTGTCGGGGCGAGGGGACGGTTTAAAGTTATACTGTTACAGGAGCCCCGGGTTCATATCACTTCTGGTCCTAGGAGACTTAAATGGTCATTTGGACTGAGTGGTTCTGGATGGACTGACATGTTAGAATGAGGAAAGCCTAGAGAAGACTCAATGTATGTTGTTACACACAGCTTGTTTCAAAACGAGACAAATGATAAACGACTTGTATGGAAGTCATTCCTGTCTCTTCCTAGCGTCTTTCTCTCCCTTTCTCCGGACACCCACCCCCTTGCATCCCTCTTCTCTCTCCTACCCGGGCTAAGAATGTGGTGGCGTCTTTCTCTCCCTCTCTCCGGCACCCACCCCCTTGCATCCCTCTTCTCCCTCCTAGCCGGGCTAAGAATGTGGTTGCGTCGGCGCGTCCCCCGGTGAGGTTCTTCTCTGCCGAGGCCCCTGTAGTGGACCTGTACCTGGGCCAGCTGGAGCAGGTGGAGAGGTTGAGGGGCGCGGCAGAGGTGTCTGTCATCTTCTTCTACGCTCCCTGGTGTGCTCACTCCATCGCCGCTCGCCACGAGGTCCAGGAGGTCGCACGGAGGCTGGTCAAACAGGTACACACACACACACACACACACACACACACACACACACACACACACACACACACACACACACACACACACACACACAGGAATACACGCTCACACTCCATCGCCACTCGCCAAGAGGTCGCCCAGGGGCTGGCCAGACAGGCAGGGAACTGCACATTCTGGACTGGCTTATAGTGCTGAGGGATGGTTCAGAACAGGGTTCTGTGTTCATTAGTCACAGACCGTTGCAAAACGTTTGGCTTGTTGCAAAACCTTTTGCAATGGAAACCGTTTACTGCTCAGGAAGCAAACAGGGTGGGACCTTCTTGAATTTGTTGTGTAGAAACCTGTTTTCATTGCAAAATGTTTTCCATTTGGAGGAAGCGGTTTCTGTTGCTAAATGTTTTGCAACAGACCAAATGTTTTAGCAACGGTTTTCAACAAATGAATACACCCCTGGTCTATTGCACAGCTACAGTATGGTGCTATATAGGCTGGGTGCCAGTCTGTTTCTACTGTAGACAGCACAACTCAATACACCTCAGAGTTACTGTACTAAATGATTATAAATGTGACTCCTTGTCTGTGCAGGTGGTGTGCTGTGGTCTTATTCTGTCTCTGCTGTCTGCACTGTTTGTACAGGTGCAGTTTGTGGCAGTGAACTGTTGGTGGAGCCAGGGGAAATGCAGGAAACAGAAGAGCTTCTACCAATACCCTGTCATCCACCTGTTCTACAAGAGGTAAGGGAGATACAGTCTAGTTGCTCTATATCTATACCCTGTCATCCACCTGTTCTACAAGAGGTAAGGGAGATACAGTCTAGTTGCTCTATATATACCCTGTCATCCACCTGTTCTAGAGGGAGAATCTAGTCTATTCATTTTATATCTAGAGGGAGAATCTAGTCTATTCATTTTATATCTAGAGGGAGAATCTAGTATATTCATGTTGTGTCTTGTTTGGTTGTTACTGTCGTTGTGATAATCTTCTGTTTACTTTATAAGGTATTATTCCCCCTCTATCCATGTAATCTTCATTCTGACTCTAAATGGGCCCTCCTACTCTGACATGTCTGATACATAGAACCTGTTGTATCTGACTCTCCCCTGTCTGTCTCTGGAGGTTTGGCCCTATAGAATACAAAGGTCCGTTCACGGCTTCCTATGTAGAGAGGTTCATCCTGAGAGTCATCACCCCACTGACCTACCTACCATCACGAGCCACACTACAAGACTTCCTGTCTTATCATGAGGTATGGGGGGGTTGATGCTGAAGGGAATAAGAAGATGGGTAGAGCAGGGAAACAGAGATGAGAGGAAATGAGTGTTTTGCTCTGGGTGTTATTTTCTGTTGTTAGAGAGAAAGACAGAGTTCTATGTGACAATATCTCAAATGGAACCCTGTTCCCTTTGTCGTGTGCTACTATGGTTAACTGTAGGACACTATATAGGGAAAACGGGTGCCATTTGTGAGTGGTCCGCTAGGTGTGGTGTACCTGTGGGTCAGGTGTAGTGTACGGTATGGTGGAGGGTGTTGAGGAGCTGCTTAGCCAGTTTCTTGTTTAATCCTTTCTGCAGTGCCTCTGTCTCTCACAACAGAGAGCCTGGTTTGTTTTGCTAGCAGGGTTTAGCCTGTAGATATGACTGAGATAAAAGTTAGTGCTTATCACATGGCTGACTGCTTCTACTGTTCTATGACCCTGTGATGTCACAGTACCTTTCCCATAATGCCCAGGTTGAACAGATATCCTGTTTGGAGGATTCACAGAATCAGGAGGGAATAAACAGGAAATCCAGAATCCTCTAACCAAGGTTTCTGGGAAAACCTTTGAATTTTGAGGAAGTTACTGGATTTTTGCAACCCAAGTCACGTGTTTCTTGTCTGTTCTCCTCTCCTGCCTCCCAGCCGGGGGTAGTGGGTTATTTCCAGTTCAACTCTTCTCCTCAGCCTCCCGGCTACATCACATACCTCTCCTCAGCTCTGCAGGCCTTGAAGAGAGGTAAGCTAACCGCTACATGCTAACTCCCTAAAGCCCTGAAGAGAAGTAAGCTAACCGCTACATGCTAACTGGCTAACTCCCTAAAGCCCTGATGAGAGGTAAGCTAACTGCCACATGCTAACTCCCAAAAGCCCTGAAGAGAGGTAAGCTAACCACTACTGGCTAACTCCCTAAAGCCCTGAAGAGAGGTAAGCTAACCGCTACATGCTAACTGGCTAACTCCCTAAAGCCCCGAAGAGAGGTAACCTAAACATTAACATCCATGTTGTCCCAATATTTTACAATTATTACATTTCTGGATTTCCTCTCCTTGACGGGAGATGGATAAATGTAAGTCCTCTAATCCAGTGTCTCTTTCATAACCGCTACTCACTGGGTTTTGCTGCTGGAGTAGAATGTCATAGCCATTGAAATAGAATGAATAGACCAGACTTGGAAGCTCTGCCCATAGCAAGGCCTGTTCTACTCATTCTAGTTCTGTGACCTATAGAAATGATTAGTGGCAAACCTGCATTAATAGAGGATGAATGAGGATGAATGAAAGCGTGTGTTGCTGTTCCCCGCTGCAGACTTCCGTGGTGCGGTGCGTTTCGGGGTGGTGACCAGTAGACAGGTGGCAGAGTCCATCTCAGTCAGAGATGACCAGACCGTCTACCTGCACCGACACTTCAACTCCTCATTGGTCAGTCCACACACACACACACACACACCCCTGTCTACCGACACGTCAACTCCTCATTGGTCAGTCAGCACACACACACACACACCTGTCTACCTACATGTCAACTCCTCATTGGTCAGTCAGCACACACACACCTTTCTACTGACACTTCAACTCCTCATTGGTCAGTCATCACACACACACACCCCTGTCTACTGATACTTCAACTTCTCATTTGTCAGTCAACACACACACACCCCTGTCTACCGACACGTCAACTCCTCATTGGTCAGTCCACACACACACCCCTGTCTACTGACACTTCAACTCCTCATTGGTCAGTCAACACACACACACCCCCTTGTCTACTGACACTTCAACTCCTCATTGGTCAGTCAACACACACACACACCCCTGTCTACTGACACTTCAACTCCTCATTGGTCAGTCCACACACACACACCCCTGTCTACTGACACAAACTACTCATTGGTCAGTCCACACACACACACACACCCCTGTCTACTGACACTTCAACTCCTCATTGGTCAGTCAACACACACACCCCTGTCTACTGACACTAACTACTCACTGCTCAGTGATGATGTCATCAGCACATGACAAACAGACTTGTCAGGGTCCAGAGTTTCTCGCAGTATCGCATTAGTGGAAACCAAGACTGTTCTCAGGGCAGACCTGGTTGTAGATAGATATGTTTGAGTCGCGTCGGGGACAATTTTAGCATTTTAGCTAACCCTAAACCTTTTCTTAACCTTAACCTAATTCTACTAACCCTCAACATTAATTATCTTAACCTGCTGGGAAAGGTCACTTCTGCTACTGAGCACCAGCAGGCCGGCCCTGAGAGCAGTCTTGTTTTCCTCTAATGCGATACAATGACTTTCTCCTGGTCGGGTCAAATGTTCAGGAAAAACTCCTGGTACTGTCATTTGTTCCTAAGGAGGTTTAGCTCTACCTTTCTGTCTCCCCGTCTCCCCCGTCTCTCCTCCCTCTCTCCCCCGTCTCTCCTCCCTCTCTCCCCCATCTCTCCTCCCTCTCTCCCCCGTCTCTCCCCCGTCTCTCCTCCCTCTCTCCCCCGTCTCTCCCCCGTCTCTCCCCCGTCTCTCCCCCGTCTCTCCCCCGTCTCTCCCCCGTCTCTCCCCCGTCTCTCCCCCCTCTCTCCTCCGTCTCTCCACCGTCTCCTCCCTCTCACCCCCGTCTCTCCACCGTCTCCTCCCTCTCTCCTCCCTCTCTCCCCCGTCTCTCCTCCCTCTCTCCCCCGTCTCTCCTCCCTCTCTCCCCCGTCTCTCCTCCCTCTCTCCCCCGTCTCTCCTCCCTCTCTCCCCCGTCTCTCCTCCCCCGTCTCCTCCGTCTCCTCCGTCTCCTCCCCCGTCTCCTCCGTCTCCTCCCCCGTCTCCTCCGTCTCCTCCCCCGTCTCCTCCGTCTCCTCCCCCGTCTCCTCCGTCTCTCCCCCGTCTCCCCCGTCTCCTCCCTCTCTCCTTGTCTCTCCTCCCTCTCTCCCCCGTCTCTCCCTCTATCCCCCGTCTCTCTCCTCTCCCTTGCCTCCTCTCTCCCCCGTCTCCTCCCTCTCTCTCCCTCTCTCCCCCGTCTCTCTCCTCTCCCCTCCCTCCCCCCTCAGATTTTCCCTAGCTGGGAGCGTAACTTCACCTCTGAAGGCATCTGTTCCTGGGTCTTTGAGCACCGCGAGACTGTCCTCCAATGGCTGGCGCCGACTGGCGCTAAGTCCCGCCTCCTAGAGCAGGAACTGACCAAAGGCCCTGCCCTCCTGCTCTTCCTGCCCCACAATCCCCTGGGGCTCGTTCCCGACCTGCTGCTGACGCAGGTGAGTCACCACGACAACAACGACGACCCTTACAACAACCACTACTACAATAAAAAAATAAACATTTTACTACAACATTTAATATTTTGATGTGATGAAGAAAAAAACATGTCTCAAGAACATCATTATGAATTGTTCTATCTAGATGGATTTAGTTAGATTAGATGACTTTAGATCTCTGAAGATGAGAATTTCTAAATCTCTCAATTTTTATATCCACATTAATTGAACTCTTCGACCCCCTCCCCCTTCTAGATTGCAGACGTCGCGGTTCGCTACCATTCCTGTAGCGACTCCCCTCACCACCACCACCCCTCTGACCACTCCTACTACAGTGGACCCTCCCAGCCCCTGTCCCCCCCTCTCTGCTGCCTCTCAGTGGTTCTGCCCAGGCCACACCCCCTCCTAGGCTCCACCTCCAGGGTGTGTGAGCTTTGTCTCAACCAGTCCCAGTCCAACCCGGGTCGCTCTCCCCTCTGCATCTTCCCCTCCCAGACATCAGGTGGTGCTGCCGTGCTCCAGTCCTACCTCAGACGATGCTGCCTACCTGTTGCTGTGACGGCAACGACGGTTGTCTGTAGTAACATCCTGAGTAGCTACAGCCCGTCGTCAGGTCGCTACAGTGCCTGTTGTAGAACTCTGGGACAGCTAGGGCTTTCCCTGCCCCCACAGCAGGGGCTAGGGCTAGACAACGAGGTGTTCGGGACACCCACTCCCTCACCGTCCTCCTCCCAGGACTCCTCCCCGTCCTCCCAGGACCAGGAAGCGGCCGGGATTAAAGGGCTGAGGTGTCGGACAAATAAGACGCTCAGGTTCTACATCCTGGACTCCGCCCTCCACTGGCCGCTGGCGGTGCGTCTCGGGGCGCTAGGCAACAACGAGATGGGTGGCGGTGGCCTGGGGGAGTTAGGAAGGTTGCTAGGCAATGGGACCGGTGATGGCGTACGGTCGTTTGCGACCATCGTGAACCTGAAGGATGAGGTGAACTACGTTCTGGACCACAGAGGAACTGCTACTGTTACAGAGTCACTGGGTGAGACTGGGGAGTTACTGGGTCAACTAGCTACTGTTACAGAGTCTCTGGGTAAGACTGGGGAGTTACTGGGTCAACTAGCTACTGTTACAGAGTCACTGGGTAAGACTGGGGAGTTACTGGGTCAACTAGCTACTGTTACAGAGCCTCTGGGTAAGACTGGGGAGTTACTGGGTCAACTAGCTACTGTTACAGAGTCACTGGGTAAGACTGGGGAGTTACTGGGTCAACTAGCTACTGTTACAGAGTCACTGGGTAAGACTGGGGAGTTACTGGGTCAACTAGCTACTGTTACAGAGTCACTGGGTAAGACTGGGGAGTTACTGGGTCAACTAGCTACTGTTACAGAGACACTGGGTAAGACTGGGGAGTTACTGGGTCAACTAGCTACTGTTACAGAGCCTCTGGGTAAGACTGGGGAGTTACTGGGTCAACTAGCTACTGTTACAGAGTCACTGGGTAAGACTGGGGAGTTACTGGGTCAACTAGCTACTGTTACAGAGTCACTGGGTAAGACTGGGGAGTTACTGGGTCAACTAGCTACTGTTACAGAGTCACTGGGTAAGACTGGGGAGTTACTGGGTCAACTAGCTACTGTTACAGAGCCTCTGGGTGAGACTGGGGAGTTACTGGGTCAACTAGCTACTGTTACAGAGTCACTGGGTAAGACTGGGGAGTTACTGGGTCAACTAGCTACTGTTCCAGAGTCACTGGGTAAGACTGGGGAGTTACTGGGTCAACTAGCTACTGTTACAGAGCCTCTGGGTACGACTGGGGAGTTACTGGGTCAACTAGCTACTGTTTCAGAGTCACTGGGTGAGACAGGGGAGTTACTGGGTCAACTAGCTACTGTTCCAGAGTCACTGGGTGAGACTGGGGAGTTACTGGGTCAACTAGCTACTGTTCCAGAGTCACTGGGTGAGACTGGGGAGTTACTGGGTCAACTAGCTACTGTTACAGAGTCTCTGGGTAAGACTGGGGAGTTACTGGGTCAACTAGCTACTGTTACAGAGTCACTGGGTAAGACTGGGGAGTTACTGGGTCAACTAGCTACTGTTACAGAGCCTCTGGGTAAGACTGGGGAGTTACTGGGTCAACTAGCTACTGTTACAGAGTCACTGGGTAAGACTGGGGAGTTACTGGGTCAACTAGCTACTGTTCCAGAGTCACTGGGTAAGACTGGGGAGTTACTGGGTCAACTAGCTACTGTTACAGAGCCTCTGGGTACGACTGGGGAGTTACTGGGTCAACTAGCTACTGTTTCAGAGTCACTGGGTGAGACAGGGGAGTTACTGGGTCAACTAGCTACTGTTCCAGAGTCACTGGGTGAGACTGGGGAGTTACTGGGTCAACTAGCTACTGTTCCAGAGTCACTGGGTGAGACTGGGGAGTTACTGGGTCAACTAGCTACTGTTACAGAGTCTCTGGGTAAGACTGGGGAGTTACTGGGTCAACTAGCTACTGTTACAGAGTCACTGGGTAAGACTGGGGAGTTACTGGGTCAACTAGCTACTGTTACAGAGTCACTGGGTAAGACTGGGGAGTTACTGGGTCAACTAGCTACTGTTCCAGAGTCACTGGGTGAGACTGGGGAGTTACTGGGTCAACTAGCTACTGTTCCAGAGTCACTGGGTGAGACTGGGGAGTTACTGGGTCAACTAGCTACTGTTCCAGAGTCACTGGGTACGACTGGGGAGTTACTGGGTCAACTAGCTACTGTTCCAGAGTCACTGGGTGAGACTGGGGAGTTACTGGGTCAACTAGCTACTGTTACAGAGTCACTGGGTGAGACTGGGGAATTACTGGGTCAACTAGCTACTGTTCCAGAGTCACTGGGTGAGACTGGGGAGTTACTGGGTCAACTAGCTACTGTTACAGAGCCTCTGAGGAGTTACTGGGTCAACTAGCTCCTGTTACAGAGCCTCTGGGTAAGACTGGGGAGTTACTGGGTCAACTAGCTACTGTTACAGAGCCTCTGGGTAAGACTGGGGAGTTACTGGGTCAACTAGCTACTGTTACAGAGCCTCTGGGTAAGACTGGGGAGTTACTGGGTCAACTAGCTACTGTTACAGAGTCTCTGGGTAAGACTGGGGAGTAACTGGGTCAACTAGCTACTGTTACAGAGCCTCTGGGGAGTTACTGGGTCAACTAGCTACTGTTAGAGTTACTGGGTCAACTAGCTGCTGTTACAGAGTCTCTGGGGAATTACTGGGTCAACTAGCTGCTGTTACAGAGTCTCTGGGGAGTTACTGGGTCAACTAGCTACTGTTACAGAGCCTCTGGGGAGTTACTGGGTCAACTAGCTACTGTTACAGAGTCACTGGGTGAGACTGGGGAGTTACTGGGTCAACTAGCTACTGTTACAGAGCCCCTGGGGAGTTACTGGGTCAACTAGCTACTGTTACAGAGCCTCTGGGGAGTTACTGGGTCAACTAGCTACTGTTACAGAGTCTCTGGGGAGTTACTGGGTCAACTAGCTACTGTTCCAGAGCCTCTGGGTAAGACTGGGTCAACTAGCTACTGTTACAGAGTCTCTGGGGAGTTACTGGGTCAACTAGCTACTGTTACAGAGCCTCTGGGTGAGACTGGGTCAACTAGCTACTGTTACAGAGTCTCTGGGGAGTTACTGGGTCAACTAGCTCCTGTTACAGAGCCTCTGGGTGAGACTGGGTCAACTAGCTACTGTTACAGAGTCTCTGGGGAGTTACTGGGTCAACTAGCTCCTGTTACAGAGCCTCTGGGGAGTTACTGGGTCAACTAGCTCCTGTTACAGAGCCTCTGGGGAGTTACTGGGTCAACTAGCTGCTGTTACAGAGTCTCTGGGTGAGACTGGGGAGTTACTGGGTCAACTAGCTACTGTTACAGAGTCTCTGGGGAGTTACTGGGTCAACTAGATCCTGTTACAGAGTCTCTGGGGAGTTACTGGGTCAACTAGCTCCTGTTACAGAGCCTCTGGGGAGTTACTGGGTCAACTAGCTCCTGTTACAGAGTCACTGGGGAGTTACTGGGTCAACTAGCTACTGTTACAGAGCCTCTGGGTGAGACTGGGGAGTTACTGGGTCAACTAGCTACTGTTACAGAGCCTCTGGGGAGTTACTGGGTCAACTAGCTACTGTTACAGAGTCACTGGGGAGTTACTGGGTCAACTAGCTACTGTTACAGAGCCTCTGGGGAGTTACTGGGTCAACTAGCTACTGTTACAGAGCCTTTGGGGAGTTTCTGGGTCAACTAGCTACTGTTACAGAGTCACTGGGGAGTTACTGGGTCAACTAGCTCCTGTTACAGAGTCACTGGGGAGTTACTGGGTCAACTAGCTCCTGTTACAGAGTCACTGGGGAGTTACAGGGTCAACTAGCTACTGTTACAGAGCCTCTGGGGAGTTACTGGGTCAACTAGCTACTGTTACAGAGCCACTGGGGAGTTACTGGGTCAACTAGCTACTGTTACAGAGCCTCTGGGTACGACTGGGGAGTTACTGGGTCAACTAGCTCCTGTTACAGAGTCTCTGGGGAGTTACTGGGTCAACTAGCTACTGTTACAGAGTCTCTGGGGAGTTACTGGGTCAACTAGCTCCTGTTACAGAGTCTCTGGGGAGTTAATGGGTCAACTAGCTACTGTTACAGAGTCACTGGGGAGTTACTGGGTCAACTAGCTACTGTTACAGAGCCTCTGGGTGAGACTGGGGAGTTACTGGGTCAACTAGCTCCTGTTACAGAGTCTCTGGGGAGTTACTGGGTCAACTAGCTCCTGTTACAGAGTCTATGGGGAGTTACTGGGTCAACTAGCTACTGTTACAGAGCCTCTGGGTCAACTAGCTGCTGTTACAGAGCCTCTGGGGAGTAACTGGGTCAACTAGCTACTGTTACAGAGCCTCTGGGGAGTTTCTGGGTCAACTAGCTACTGTTACAGAGTCACTGGGGAGTTACTGGGTCAACTAGCTACTGTTACAGAGTCACTGGGGAGTTACTGGGTCAACTAGCTACTGTTACAGAGCCTCTGGGGAGTTACTGGGCCAACTAGCTACTGTTACAGAGTCACTGGGGAGTTACAGGGTCAACTAGCTACTGTTACAGAGCCTCTGGGGAGTTACTGGGTCAACTAGCTACTGTTACAGAGCCTCGGGAGTTACTGGGTCAACTAGCTCCTGTTACAGAGTCTCTGGGGAGTTACTGGGTCAACTAGCTACTGTTACAGAGCCTCTGGGTCAACTAGCTGCTGTTACAGAGCCTCTGGGCCAACTAGCTACTGTTACAGAGTCACTGGGTAAGACTGGGGAGTTACTGGGTCAACTAGCTGCTGTTACAGAGTCACTGGGTAAGACTGGGGAGTTACTGTGTCAACTAGCTCCTGTTACAGAGCCTCTGGGGAGTTACTGGGTCAACTAGCTACTGTTACAGAGTCTCTGGGTCAACTAGCTACTGTTAGAGAGTCTCTGGGTCAACTAGCTACTGTTAGAGAGTCTCTGGGTCAACTAGCTACTGTTAGAGAGTCTCTGGGTCAACTAGCTACTGTTAGAGAGTCTCTGGGTCAACTAGCTACTGTTAGAGAGTCTCTGGGTCAACTAGCTACTGTTACAGAGCCTCTGGGTAAGACTGGGGAGTTACTGTGTCAACTAGCTCCTGTTACAGAGTCTCTGGGGAGTTACTGGGTCAACTAGCTCCTGTTACAGAGTCTCTGGGGAGTTACTGGGTCAACTAGCTCCTGTTCCAGAGTCTCTGGGGAGTTACTGGGTCAACTAGCTCCTGTTCCAGAGTCTCTGGGGAGTTGCTGGGTCAACTAGCTACTGTTCCAGAGTCTTTGGGGAGTTGCTGGGTCAACTAGCTACTGTTCCAGAGTCTTTGGGGAGTTACTGGGTCAACTAGCTACTGTTACAGAGTCTCTGGGGAGTTACTGGGTCAACTAGCTCCTGTTCCAGAGTCTCTGGGGAGTTACTGGGTCAACTAGCTACTGTTACAGAGTCTCTGGGTCAACTAGCTCCTGTTCCAGAGTCTCTGTCTAGTTGGAAACAGACCTGGGTTTAAATACCATTTTAAAGTCAATTTAAATTCTGCAGCTGTGCTTGATTGAGCTTGCCTGGCTAAATGGACCAATAGAAAAGTCCTGAAACTGCAAACCCCACCCATCTGGCACTCCAGGCAGGCTAAAGCAAAGCATTTGAAAGATACTAAAGGAGCCAGCTTTACTCGTGTGTGTGTGTGTGTGTGTCTTCTTGCCCCTCCAGAGTTGTTCATCAGGAACTTCAGCACCCCCCACAGCCCACTGCAGAGACGCCTGGTGGGGAAGAGAGAGGAGGAGGAGGAGAGGCCCCAGAAGAGACCCCTCATCTCAGAGCTGACCACCTCCTCTTTCCTTAGTACTGTTATGGATCCTCACAGGGTGGGTGAGAGAGAGGAGACAGCCAGGGAGAGGGAGGGGGAGGATAAAGGAGAGAGAGAGGAGGATAAAGGAGAGAGAGAGGAGGATAAAGGAGAGAGAGAGGAGGATAAAGGAGAGAGAGAGGAGGAGAAAGGAGAGAGAGAGGAGGAGAAAGGAGAGAGAGAGGAGGAGAAAGGAGAGGGTGGATGGTCCTCACCCCACCTCACACTGGTTTAACATCATAATAACCGTGTGATTTGATTTGACCTTTAACTTCTTTTGGCTCAAATCTCGTTAACGGGATCGATTTGACAATAGCCAGTGAAAACTCCAGGGCGCCAAATTCAAACAACAGAAATCTGATAATTGAAATCAAATGCACTAGGTCCAGACTAAGGACTATTTGACGTGTTGTGTTCTCCAGGATGTGCTGCTGTTCTACTACAGTCAGTGGTGTGGCTACTGCTCTGTTCTAAACCACGTCATCATCCAGCTGGCTAGAATGTTCCATGGAAACAGCACCGTCACCATCGCCAGGTAGGGCTGGCTGGCAGGCAGATTGGGTGACTGACTGACTGACTGACTGGTTGGCTGGTTGGCTGACCGGTTGACTGACTAGCTGGCTGGCTGGCTGGCTGACTAGCTGGCTGGTTGGGGGGGTTGTTTCTATTTTGTGACGTAGTGCTGAATTGGGTTGTTGATTGGTTTCTGTTTTATTTAGCTTTTTTACATTCCAGTGATATTCAACTGTTAAACTTCCTGTAGTAACAGGATGTGACGTCATACTGTCTCTGTGTGTAGGGTGAATGTGGCGCGTAACGACCTGCCGTGGGAGTTCATGGTGGATCAGTTCCCCTCTGTCCTCCTCTTCCCCAGACACAGGTGAGACAGAACACATACCTGTATGTACATGACCTGCTTAGACTGTTGTTGAATACCCTGTTCTCTTTGTACTGAACAAGACCTGTTGTTGAATACGCTGTTCTCTTTGTACTGAACAAGACCTGTTGTTGAATACGCTGTTCTCTTTGTACTGAACAAGACCTGTTGTTGAATACCCTGTTCTCTTTGTTCTAAACAAGACCTGTTGTTGAATACCCTGTTATCTTTGTTCTAAACAAGACCTGTTGTTGAATACCCTGTTCTCTTTGTTCTAAACAAGACCTGTTGTTGAATACCCTGTTCTCTTTGTACTGAACAAGACCTGTTGTTGAATACCCTGTTCTCTTTGTACTGAACAAGACCTGTTGTTGAATACCCTGTTCTCTTTGTACTGAACAAGACCTGTTGTTGAATACCCTGTTCTCTTTGTACTGAACAAGACCTGTTGTTGAATACCCTGTTCTCTTTGTTCTAAACAAGACCTGTTGTTGAATACCCTGTTCTCTTTGTACTGAACAAGACCTGTTGTTGAATACCCTGTTCTCTTTGTTCTAAACAAGACCTGTTGTTGAATACCCTGTTCTCTTTGTACTGAACAAGACCTGTTGTTGAATACGCTGTTCTCTTTGTTCTAAACAAGACCTGTTGGCTTTGATTCACTAATATGGAAAGATATCCCACAGCCTCTCATGCCTCATTTAGTTAAACTAACCAGTCTTATGTTACTTCCTGACTCTCTTCGTCTCTTAGGAAACACCTGTCCGTCAAGTTCCCGGAGGACACGCCCATCACTCTCCCCACCCTATTACGCTTCATCCTGAAGCACTGCGACTCCGCCCACCAGCCAATGAAAGCAGACGGATCAGACCCTAAGCCTCACGTTCTCCTCAAGGCGGAGTTCCGCGCTCTACAAGGAGAAGTCCAGACATTACATCGTGCACGCCAGCGCCTCTCCAACCAACTGGCCCAGCTATGGCGAGACAACCGGCGGTTATCCTTCGACGCCGTGGCCCTGGAGACCCACAATGCACTGCTGCAGTCCCAGAATGGCGAGCTGCAACGTGAGAGGCTGAGCCTAGTGGAGCAACACAAGGAGAAGAGTCGTCAGTTAGGGGAGGCGGTCAGGAGACTACAGGAACTAGCAGACGCATCAGAGAACCTTCTCACTGAGAATACACTGCTGAGGGTTTTACTGGGAGCCCTGAGAGCCAGGGAGACAGAGACAGAGGAGGAGGAGGAGACAGAGGAGGAGGAGGAGACAGAGGAGGAGGAGGAGACAGAGGAGGAGGAGGAGACAGAGGAGGAGGAGGAGACAGAGGAGGAGGAGACAGAGGAGGAGGAGACAGAGGAGGAGGAGACAGAGGAGGAGGAGACAGAGGAGGAGGAGGAGACAGAGGAGGAGGAGGAGACAGGGGAGGAGGAGGAGACAGGGGAGGAGAGGAATTATATGGCCTCTTGACAGGGGAGGAGAATACACTGCTGAGGGTTTTACTGGGAGCCCTGAGGGAGGAGGAGGAGAGGGAGGAGAAGACTGGGGAGGAGAGGAGTTATATGGCCTCTTGATGGAGAAGGGGCATGTCATGCCAAGTAATGCTGGTAGAACGGAAACCGAGGGAGAGGAAACAGAGCTGATGAATCACAGGCTCCTGTCACCCCCCCCTAGAAGAAAGAGGAGGATACTACGGGGGGCCCTGACAGGTGGCACGAGTAGAGGAGGAGGGAGACCAGAGGAATCACAGCTTCATAATTCTCTCCTAGTGGATGGAGGGAACACGACAGAGACAGCAGTTTTATAACCATGTACCATAGGATGTCCTTGGGGACCAGAGAGAGACGGGAAGGGAGAGAAAGGAGATGATACTACAGAAAGTGCAGAGGAACAAAATAACTGTAAAATGTGTTGTTGATGACGTCTTTAAGCGCCGGACTTAGAATGTGTGGAACACTCTAGAATGTCCAATCATAATGCTAACTCTAGAATCCATAAGGGTTAGTGGTCCGGGAGAAGGTTCTACCCAGTGAGGTCAGAGAGAAGCGATAAGGGCCCCGTCACAGAGAGACACAAATACATGTCAAGTGGGTAGTCGGTGACATGGAACTAAAATAAATGGAATAAGCCCAATGGGCCGATGAACACTAGAAATACGTCCCAAATGGCACCCTATTCTCTATGTATTGCTAGTCTAGCTAATAGGGTTCCGTTTGGGGCATAACCCTAGGTGAATTTAGTAGTGTTGTCTTCTGAAGCCTTCTCCTTGCTTTTTGGTTGTTGTTTTTTTTCCAAGGAGCACCAAGTGATTTCTCCATAGAGAATGTGTATTTTGTTTTTTGTTTCTTTTGTTAAATTTATCTATTTTTACAAGAATCGCTAAAAAATAAGTCTATTTCTTTGTAACGTTAATTCAGGTATAAAGAAGATGCAGCTGTTTTACATGTAAAATATTGCACAGATTTTTACTGATTTAATAAAATGTTGTAATTTAATCAACCGCGTTGTGAACTATTTGTCATCTTCAGACTCTCGCTCACAGTTAGAATCGAGATGCATTGGCCTTCACCCGACTGCCAATAGGATGGCTGATTGTGGAAACATCACCCTGATTTACTCTTAGTCATAGCACAGTTTACCTATTTGCTTATAGTTTTGCCTACACCTAGTGACCTGCTTTTTAAATTATATGAACAAAAAATATTCAATTTTATTTGGAACGGCAAGCCAGACAAAATTAAAAGGGCCTATTTATATAATGAATATGAATTCGGAGTGCAGAAATTATTAAATATTAAAGCATTATACCTCTCACTAAAGGCATCAGTCATACAAAAGTTATACTTAAATCCAAACTGGTTCTCTAGTAAACTGGTAGGAATGTCTCATCCTATGTTCAAGAAGGGCCTTTTCCCCTTTATTCAGATTACACCTGCTCACTTTCGGTTGTTTGAAAAGGAAATCATCTCCAAAATATCTTTCTTTTTTTAAACAAGCCTTAGAAAGTTGGTTGCAATTTCAGTTTAATCCACCTGAAAGGGCTGAACAAATACTTTAACAAATATTGTGGTTAAATTCAAATATACTAATTGATTAAAAAACTATATTTATCGAAGAAAAAAAGGTATAATTTTAGTGAATGATATCATAAATAGGACTGGTGGAGTTGTCACACATGCAGCTAACACAGACATATGGAAATGTCTGCTCTACCCAAAATTACAACCAATTAATTGCAGCATTACCACAAAAATGGAAGAGGCAAGTAGAAGGGGAAAAAGTAAGGAACTTGTATGTCGGCCCAGTATTAAAGAACATAAATGGTTAAAGAAAAGTGTGATAAATTAAAACATATACCAATTTCATTTAAGGACCAAAAAACTGACAGCTGTGCCATTTAAATTGCAAAATAGTTGAGATTTTCGATGGTTAATGAATATACGCAAAACAACGCCGGATTCAAAACTTCACATTTTTCCATTTAAATTACTATACAAAATTCTTGCAACTAATAGAATGTAATATATATAATGGGGGATACAATCTTCCCAGCTCTGCAGATTCTGCTGTGAGGAGGCAGAGTCATTAGATCATTTATTTTGGTACTGTCCATATGTAGCTCGTTCAGGAATGGCTGAAGAATTGCAACATTTGCCTAGAACTAACGCTGCAGATAGCAATACTGGGTGATTTGAAAAGCCAGTCAATCAATCAATAACATAATTATTATTTTAGCAAAAAAAAACATTTTTACATTTACAATCTGTAGAAGCTATGAGAATAGGAAGGTTCAATTATTTTGTGAAGCATCACAGCACAGTTGAAAAATATATGGCAAATAGAAATCCGAAATGGATGATGTTGGAAGATAGATGGGAAGGGTTGAGTGGAGCTGAAGGGTGGGACTAGTAACAAGATAAACAATGTAAAACATACGGGATCTGTAAAATGTATATAGGTTCGGAACTTTTGTGAAATTGCACAGTTACAAATAGAAATCAAACTGGATGGACATCAGAAATAGAGGAAGGACTAAGAACAAACAAGAGAGAACTTTTGTAAAGTAGACTGTGTCTGTAAAATGTGTATAAGATGTATAAATTGAAGGTAAAAGCAGAAGTGTTTATTAGTTTACTCCAATTGGGGGATCGGTGGTAGGGTTTGCGGGGAATAATAAGAAAGGTATATTCTTTTAAAAAGTATATGTCTATATAGGTATGTGTATATCTATGCATGCGTGTATGGATATATATATTTACCTCAAAAATATGGGGGATTGGAAATGATGCAGACAATTACATTGATGGAAGCAACATTCTTTCCGCAATATTAAGCTGATCCACCAAAAAAGAGAAGAAAAAAAAAGATTGCTGGTTGCATCTCGACAGCCAATAGGATTGCTGGTTGCATCTCGACAGCCAATAGGATTGCTGGTTGCATCTCGTCTGAGATTGGTTGAGCACCTTCTACTTCGCTTCAACCTTCTTCAGTATGTCAATTATATTAGCTGCATATTGTCTGCTTAAAGAATCCCATGTATCTGAGTAGAACCTTGTCAATATGGACAGTAGAGGGCGCCACATGTCTGTAAAATCAGTTTGCCAGTGACACACTATATACACTGCTCAAAAAAATAAAGGGAACGCTTAAACAACACAATGTAACTCCAAGTCAATCACACTTCTGTGAAATCAAACTGTCCACTTAGGAAGCAACACTGATTGACAATAGATTTCACATGCTGTTGTGCAAATGGAATAGACAAAAGGTGGAAATTATAGGCAATTAGCAAGACACCCCCAATAAAGGAGTGGTTCTGCAGGTGGTGACCACAGACCACTTCTCAGTTCCTATGCTTCCTGACTGATGTTTTGGTCACTTTTGAATGCTGGCGGTGCTTTCACTCTAGTGGTAGCATGAGACGGAGTCTACAACCCACACAAGTGGCTCAGGTAGTGCAGCTCATCCAGGATGGCACATCAATGCGAGCTGTGGCAAGAAGGTTTGCTGTGTCTGTCAGCGCAGTGTCCAGAGCATGGAGGCGCTACCAGGAGACAGGTCAGTACATCAGGAGACGTGGAGGAGGCCGTAGGAGGGCAACAACCCAGCAGCAGGACCGCTACCTCCGCCTTTGTGCAAGGAGGTGCACTGCCAGAGCCCTGCAAAATGACCTCCAGCAGGCCACAAATGTGCACGTCTGTCCACCCTGTCCACCCTGATAATGTTAATTAGACGATTGGGAACATGTACACATGACTTCCTCAGGGTGGATAATGTTTAATTAGACGATTGGGAACATGTATATCACTAATATCATTAATAATATATACACAATGAGTAACAATAACTTGGCTATATACACACTGAGTAACGATAACTTGGCTTTATACACACTGAGTAATGATAACTTGGCTATATACACAATGAGTAATGTTAACTTGGCTATATACACAATGAGTAACTATAACTTGGCTATATACACAATACGTAACGTTAACTTGGCTTTATACACAATGAGTAACGATAACTTGGCTATATACACAATGAGTAACGTTAACTTGGCTATATACACAATGAGTAACGATAACTTGGCTATATACACAATGAGTAACGATAACTTGGCTCTATACACAATGAGTACCATTAACTTGGCTCTATACACAATGAGTAACGATAACTTGGCTATATACACAATGAGTAACGATAACTTGGCTCTATACACAATAAGTAACGTTAACTTGGCTATATACACACTGAGTAACGATAACTTGGCTATATACACAATGAGTAACGTTAACTTGGCTATATACACAATGAGTAACGTTAACTTGGCTCTATACACAGTGAGTAATGTTAACTTGGCTATATACACACTGAGTAACAATAACTTGGCTCTATACACAATGAGTAATGTTAACTTGGCTATATACACACTGAGTAACGATAACTTGGCTATATACACAATGAGTAACGTTAACTTGGCTATATACACAGTGCGTAATGTTAACTTGGATCTATACACACTGCGTAATGTTAACTTGGCTCTATACACAATGAGTAACGATAACTTGGCTATATACACAATGAGTAACGATTACTTGGCTCTATATACACTGTGTAATGATAACTTGGCTCTATACACACTGAGTAACGTTAACTGGGCTCTATACACAATGAGTAATGTTAACTTGGCTCTATACACAATGAGTAACGCTAACTTGGCTATATACACAATGAGTAACGATAACTTGGCTATATACACACTGAGTAACGTTAACTGGGCTCTATACACAATGAGTAATGTTAACTTGGCTCTATACACACTGTGTAACGATAACTTGGCTATATACACAATAAGTAACGATGTGTCCATGTGCAGGGGTACGAGGTAATAACTTGGCTATATACACGGGGTACCAGTACTGAGTCTATGTGCAGGGGTACGAGGTAATAACTTGGCTATATACACGGGGTACCAGTACTGAGTCCATGTGCAGGGGTACGAGGTAATAACTTGGCTATATACACGGGGTACCAGTACTGAGTCCATGTGCAGGGGTACGAGGTAATAACTTGGCTATATACACGGGGTACCAGTACTGAGTCTATGTGCAGGGGTACGAGGTAATAACTTGGCTATATACACGGGGTACCAGTACTGAGTCCATGTGTAGGGATACGAGGTAATAACTTGGCTATATACACGGGGTACCAGTACTGAGTCCATGTGCAGGCATACGAGGTAATAACTTGGCTATATACACGGGGTACCAGTACTGAGTCCATGTGCAGGGGTACGAGGTAATAACTTGGCTATATACACGGGGTACCAGTACTGAGTCCATGTGCAGGGGTACGAGGTAATAACTTGGCTATATACACGGGGTACCAGTACTGAGTCTATGTGCAGGGGTACGAGGTAATAACTTGGCTATATACACGGGGTACCAGTACTGAGTCCATGTGCAGGGGTACGAGGTAATAACTTGGCTATATACACGGGGTACCAGTACTGAGTCCATGTGCAGGGGTACGAGGTAATAACTTGGCTATATACACGGGGTACCAGTACTGAGTCCATGTGCAGGGGTACGAGGTAATAACTTGGCTATATACACGGGGTACCAGTACTGAGTCCATGTGCAGGGGTACGAGGTAATAACTTGGCTATATACACGGGGTACCAGTACTGAGTCCATGTGCAGCGGTACGAGGTCATTGAGGTAGATATGGAAAGTATTTAGACCCATTGACTTTTTCCACATTTTGTTAAGTTACAGCCTTATTCTAAAGTGGATAAAAAATATGAAAAATCCTCATCAATTTCCTAGATTCTGGCCTTTCTAGGGAGTTTTTCCTAGCCACTGTGCTTCTACACCTGCATTGCTTGCTGTTTGGGGTTTTAGGCTGGGTTTCTGTACAGCACTTTGACATCAGCTGATGTAAAAAGGGCCTTTTTAAATACGTTTGATTGATCGATTTAAACACAATACCCCATAATGACAAAGCAAAAGCAGGTTATAGTAATTTATGCAAATGTATTCAAAATTATAAAAACAAATACCTTATTTACATAAGTATTCAGAACCTTTGCTATGAGACTCGAAATTGAGCTCAGGTGCATCCTGTTTCCGTTGATCAAGTTTCTACAACTTGATTGGAGTCCACCTGTGGTAAATTAAATTTTAGAATAAGGCTGTAATGTAACAAAATGTGGAAAAAGTGAAGGGGTCTGAATACTTTCCGAATGCACTGTAGAGTAGTGGTGAAGTGACTAGGCAACAGGATAGATAATAGACCGTAGAAGCAGCCAATGTGAAGAGTCTTAACAGTTAGTGGCAGAAACAGATAAGGGCAGGGTACAGTAGATAACAGTATAGGCTGTTTGGTAGGAGACAAGGGCAGGGTACAGTAGATAACAGTATAGGCTGTTTGGTAGGAGACAAGGGCAGGGTACAGTAGATAACAGTATAGGCTGTTTGGTAGGAGACAAGGGCAAGGTACAGTAGATAACAGTATAGGCTGTTTGGTAGGAGACAAGGGTAGGGTACAGTAGATAACAGTATAGGCTGTTTGGTAGGAGACAAGGGCAGGGTACAGTAGATAACAGTATAGGCTGTTTGGTAGGAGACAAGGGCAAGGTATAGTAGATAACAGTATAGGCTGTTTGGTAGGAGACAAGGGTAGGGTACAGTAGATAACAGTATAGGCTGTTTGGTAGGAGACAAGGGCAGGGTACAGTAGATAACAGTATAGGCTGTTTGGTGAGAGACAAGGGCAGGGTACAGTAGATAACAGTATAGGCTGTTTGGTAGGAGACAAGGGCAGGGTACAGTAGATAACAGTATAGGCTGTTTGGTAGGAGACAAGGGCAGGGTACAGTAGATAACAGTATAGGCTGTTTGGTAGGAGACAAGGGCAGGGTACAGTAGATAACAGTATAGGCTGTTTGGTAGGAGACAAGGGCAGGGTACAGTAGATAACAGTATAGGCTGTTTGGTAGGGGACAAGGGCAGGGTACAGTAGATAACAGTATAGGCTGTTTGGTAGGAGACAAGGGCAGGGTACAGTAGATAACAGTATAGGCTGTTTGGTAGGAGACAAGGGCAGGGTACAGTAGATAACAGTATAGGCTGTTTGGTAGGAGACAAGGGCGGGGTACAGTAGATAACAGTATAGGCTGTTTGGTAGGATGGGCGGGTCCGGCTACTGACTCTGTTCACCCTCCTGTGTTACTGAGTAGAAGAAAAGTCTGAGTAACAGACTCCTTTTGGACCAGCAGAGCAGTAAGACTCTCCCTCACAGCAGAGCAGTAAGTACTTTTATAAGAGATATGTGTCTGTTATTGGAAAAGCAATGATGAAAAATGTAAGCTTATCAAAAATAAGACTTTTATTTTGTAGTTGGAATGTTTTCTCTGTGGTTATCAGCATTTGTTGAGTGTTCCATTAGTATATTGTATGTCTTTCTGTGTATTCTTCGTTAGTACCCAACTCCTTTTTCCTCTCAGGGAGGATGGCCAACGTCCAGGTGCCTGTTGGTATGTCCTACTGTACTTTAGGTTGAGTGAAACTCTTGTTAACTATTAAGAAAGTGAAACAGCCATGTGTTTTCAGTGGACAGATAGTTGGAAGAAAGTAAATAATGGATGGATGAATTAATGGATGAATGGATGAATGGATGAATGGATGAATGAATGAATTGATAAATGATTGAAGCCATGCTGTAAGGTACTGTAGAGATGAATGAATTAACAAATGAATGCATTAGAGAATGAACTAATACTTTGTCTACTAATACTTCCCCCCCCTCCTCCAGTGGCCATCGGTGCATTTGGGGACAGTCCTGTCCAGATGACCTGTCCTCACTGTCACCAGACCGTGGTCACTCAAGTTGACTTCTCCTCTGGTGTCTTCACCTACCTCTTCTGTGGAGGACTCTTCTTCTGTGGGTACGTACAAGAGTGTGTGTGTGTGTGTGTGTGTGTGCGTGCGTGCGTGCGTGCGTGCGTGCGCGTGTGCGTGTGCGTGTGGTGAAAGCCTATCCTACTGTTAGTCAGTGGGTTAAGGTCAGGCACCACAGGCTGAAATGACTTGCATCTATATATACATTTTGAGACTTGTTGGTATTTTGATCCATTAATATTAGTATTTTCACAAAATAAACATACAAATGTCAAACTTGATGAAAATGTATGTATTTGTTTATCATACTACCGTCATAAAAAATTACATGAATCAATAATTTCAAAGCTCACTACATTAAATTATAAAAGCCCATTTCATAAAGAATGTTACAAACTGGACTATATTTTGTAACTTACTTTGATGAGATTGTGTTTGGGTCTAATTAGGCTTTGGAGATCTAATTTCAGAGTACTTTTAACTGCCATTTCCTGAAAGTCAGACTCAGACAAGCACATGTTGTGAGGTGATGCTTAGATGTTTTCTCCAGACTTGCCCAGAGAGAATTGTTGATATGTTGTTAATTGTTTATTCTAGATCACATTTTCTTTGGAAACAATGCACCAAAAAATGCATTTTTTACCTACGACTTTAGTATTTTACAGATAGAAAGATGAAAACTGTATTTATCCACAAGCTGCTCTGGTCAAGTCCAGTTCTGGAGTGTCTTAACAAAATGAAACCAAAATATTCACGCTGACTTCATCCAGTGTCCAGAGTGAAATGCATTTGTGTAAATATGCATATACTGTATTTAATGAGATATTTGGATTTTTTTTTTATACAAAGTGTATTTTTATTTGTGTCTACATTTAACTGGTAAAAGTTGATTGTAATTTAAGAGAAAAAACATCCCTTTTAGGCCTTAAGATGCATCTCCATACAATGTTTGACCGTTGTTTCTCCTCCTCAGGTTTGTTCTGGGTTGCTGCCTCATCCCTTTCTGTTTCGACCGGCTCAAAGACGCCAAGCACACGTGTCCCTCCTGCAAGACCATCCTGGGGGTTTATAAGCGCTTATAAGCACATAATAACCTGCAGGAGTCTTCCGTGTCTTTTGGGAAGCTCGCTACAACATTGTGTCTTGTCTTCTGAGACAAGTTGTTCTTCCACAACAGTCTGTTGTTTCTCACCACCCAGTAGAACTGCACAGCAGTTTGAAAGACAAATTAGTTTAACTCAATAGAACAATTTAACTGTCACAGAATGTTGTCATTGACAGTGTCCCATCCTGTCCCTTGCTATGCAGTTAACCGTTGCCTTGGCAATGGCAAAAATGTACGACTTAATTAGTTTAACTCAATAGAACAATTTAACTGTCACAGAATGTTGTCATTGACAGTGTTCCATCCTGTCCCTTGCTATGCAGTTCCCCGCTGCCTTGGCAAAGGTAAAATATTTGTGCCATAGAAAACATAGAATGTGAATATTGATGTTTTGATGGTTGTGGTATGATCTGTAAGTTATATTAGTATAATGGACTCAATGCAGCACTGTGAGTCTTTCTGATTCGGGACTGTACTGGTTGGTTAGGAATAAACTGAGCCCTGAAAAATACAACCATTTCACAACCGCTAAAATATTTTGTTAATTTTGTTGAAAAACGCATTTTTTATTATCAGCTGTTAGTTCATTGGCTGTTTATTTCTTTATAAATAAAATGTAAAAAAATTGGGGGGGATTGTGCAATAATATACATTTTTATTAATTAAATCATACATTCAACATCGACTAGTTAGTAGCATCAAATGGCAGCATTGAGAAGACAGACAACAGTCTGAGCTGACGTGAACAGAAGCACAGTGACATTCTAATGACAGAATCATCCTTCACTAGTGGAATCGGTGGTCATGACATTGAACAGCGTTTTGGCTCGCTAGATAAGTGTTGGAGATACTAACCCTGATAAAACAAATGGCTGTCCCAGAAAGACGACATCACCAACACAAGACTTCTTTGTCATCTAATGAAATAGCTTCATATTTTGAACGGAAGACGAAGACAAAGGGCTCTATTCAATCCACATGGTGGAAGTTCAGCGTTACGGCGTGGTTGAAATGTAAAGGGCATGTTCCCGTAGCGTAGACGGCAGTCACGGTAAATGCTGCAGATGTCGGCTCAATAGGAAATGACCTTTACATTTCAGCTATACAGACTGAATAGAGCCCTAAAAATACTTCTTTAAACAACGTTCCAGCCACCAAGACAGAACAGACTTCATTCCAGCCACCAAGACAGAACAGACTTCATTCCAGCCACCAAGACAGAACAGACTTCATTCCAGCCACCAAGACAGAACAGACTTCATTCCAGCCACCAAGACAGAACAGACTTCATTTCAACAACATTCCAACCACCAAGACAGAACAACATACAAAGTGAATACACTTAAATAAAATGGTGTGCAGAACTTGTCAGAGCAGAAACATTGACGTGACTAAAGTGCTAGATTGTTTTATAGTCTTTTGATAGGTCCAGTATATCCTTGTATTCAGTGATATTTACAATATCTAAGGCACTACTTGACTCTAAATGTATACATTTTTGTTTCCTGTTTGAGAACTTTACATGATGTTTTTCCCTGTCTGAGCCGAATGCGACTTGATGCTATGGAGTCAGTTATCTGTGAAATCAGTGTAGAATGTACAGGACAGCGACGGCCAGAGTGGCGAGGAGAAGGTGGAGGCCGAACGTTGGTCTGTTGGTCGCTCCGCCGCTCGCTACACAGAAACAAACATACATTATAACTTTGTTCACTGAATCATCTCTCTCTGTCTCTCTCGCTTTCTCTCTCTCACTCTCTCACTCACTCTCTCACTCACTCACTCTCTCACGCACTCTCTCACAGAGAAATGAAAGAGAACCGGCTGATCTTTCATAGATAAAAAGGAACGGTCATGTTTTACCTGTAGTAGCAGCTCCTCCAGCCACGGTGGTGACTGCTCCAGCTCCTCCAGCCACGGTGGTGACTGCCCCAGCTCCTCCAGCCACGGTGGTGACTGCCCCAGCTCCTCCAGCCACGGTGGTGACTGCCCCAGCTCCTCCAGCCACGGTGGTGACTGCCCCAGCTCCTCCAGCCATGGTGGTGACTGCCCCAGCTCCTCCAGCCACGGTGGTGACTGCTCCAGCTCCTCCAGCCACGGTGGTGACTGCTCCAGCTCCTCCAGCCACGGTGGTGACTGCTCCAGCTCCTCCAGCCACGGTGGTGACTGCTCCAGCTCCTCCAGCCACGGTGGTGACTGCTCCAGCTCCTCCAGCCACGGTGGTGACTGCTCCAGCTCCTCCAGCCACGGTGGTGACTACCCCATTTCCTCCAGCTACCCCTGCACTGGTACTAGGAAGTAGGATGGTTCCCACACCAACCGAGGTGGGGTCAGCCTTGCCCCCCTTAAGACCCAGCCCCAGATAGTCCAGGTCGGCCTGGAAACGGGTGCTGATCCAGGTCTGGACCACGCTCTGGTTCTCATAGCTCCTCAGCTCTGGCAGGTTAGAACCCAGCAGACCTTTGACCTGGCTCACATCCAGAGTCTGAGGGAGGAGGGGTTAGGGGGATAACTAGATACAGTTGTAGAAACACACACACACACACACACAAACGCGCACGCACGCACGCACACACACACAGATGTAGAAACACACACAGACAGACACACACACAGATGTAGAAACGCACACACACACACACACACACACACAGACAGACAGACAGACAGACAGACAGACAGACAGACAGACAGACAGACAGACGTAGAAACGCACACAGACACACACACACAAACAAACAGACAGACAGATGTAGAAGCGCACACAGACAGACACACACAAACAAACAGACAGACAGATGTAGAAACGCACACACAGACACACCTGTATAACAGTAGGGTCCAGGCTGATGAAAGTGTCCATGTCCATACTGATGTTAGAGGTGGACAGACGCTGGACGTAGGCTGAGTCAGCACCACCTAGTGGACAGAAAGAGAGTAGACTGAGTCAGCAACACCTAGTGGACAGACAGAGTAGACTGAGTCAGCACCCCCTAGTGGACAGACAGAGTAGACTGAGTCAGCACCCCCTAGTGGACAGACAGAGAGTAGGCTGAGTCAGCACCCCCTAGTGGACAGACAGAGTAGACTGAGTCAGCACCCCCTAGTGGACAGACAGAGTAGACTGAGTCAGCACCACCTAGTGGACAGACAGAGTAGACTGAGTCAGCACCCCCTAGTGGACAGACAGAGTAGACTGAGTCAGCACTCCCTAGTGGACAGAGAGTAGACTGAGTCAGCACCACCTAGTGGACAGAGTAGACTGAGTCAGCACCCCCTAGTGGACAGACAGAGTAGACTGAGTCAGCACCACCTAGTGGACAGAGAGTAGACTGAGTCAGCACTCCCTAGTGGACAGACAGAGAGTAGACTGAGTCAGCACCACCTAGTGGACAGAGAGTAGACTGAGTCAGCACCACCTAGTGGTCAGACAGAGTAGACTGAGTCAGCACCCCCTAGTGGACAGACAGAGTAGACTGAGTCAGCACCACCTAGTGGACAGACAGAGTAGACTGAGTCAGCACCACCTAGTGGACAGACAGAGTAGACTGAGTCAGCACCCCCTAGTGGACAGACAGAGTAGACTGAGTCAGCACCCCCTAGTGGACAGACAGAGTAGACTGAGTCAGCAACACCTAGTGGACAGAGTAGACTGAGTCAGCACCCCCTAGTGGACAGACAGAGTAGACTGAGTCAGCACCCCCTAGTGGTCAGACAGAGTAGACTGAGTCAGCACCCCCTAGTGGACAGACAGAGAGTAGACTGAGTCAGTGCCACCTAGTGGACAGACAGAGTAGACTGAGTCAGCACCCCCTAGTGGACAGACAGAGAGTAGGCTGAGTCAGCACCACCTAGTGGACAGACAGAGTAGGCTGAGTCAGCACCCCCTAGTGGACAGACAGAGTAGACTGAGTCAGCACCACCTAGTGGACAGACAGAGAGTAGACTGAGTCAGCACCACCTAGTGGACAGACAGAGTAGACTGAGTCAGCAACACCTAGTGGACAGACAGAGTAGGCTGAGTCAGCAACACCTAGTGGACAGACAGAGTAGACTGAGTCTGCACCCCCTAGTGGACAGACAGAGTAGACTGAGTCAGCACCACCTAGTGGACAGACAGAGTAGACTGAGTCAGCACCCCCTAGTGGACAGACAGAGTAGACTGAGTCAGCACCACCTAGTGGATAGACAGAGTAGGCTGAGTCAGCAACACCTAGTGGACAGACAGAGAGTAGACTGAGTCAGCACCACCTAGTGGACAGACAGAGTAGACTGAGTCAGCAACACCTAGTGGACAGACAGAGTAGACTGAGTCAGCACCCCCTAGTGGACAGACAGAGTAGACTGAGTCAGCACCACCTAGTGGACAGACAGAGTAGACTGAGTCAGCACCCCCTAGTGGACAGACAGAGTAGACTGAGTCAGCACCACCTAGTGGACAGACAGAGTAGGCTGAGTCAGCAACACCTAGCGGACAGACAGAGAGTAGACTGAGTCAGCACCCCCTAGTGGACAGACAGAGTAGGCTGAGTCAGCAACACCTAGTGGACAGACAGAGTAGGCTGAGTCAGCACCCCCTAGTGGACAGAGAGTAGGCTGAGTCAGCACCACCTAGTGGACAGACAGAGTAGACTGAGTCAGCACCCCCTAGTGGACAGACAGAGTAGACTGAGTCAGCACCCCCTAGTGGACAGACAGAGTAGACTGAGTCAGCACCCCCTAGTGGACAGACAGAGTAGACTGAGTCAGCACCACCTAGTGGACAGACAGAGTAGACTGAGTCAGCACCCCCTAGTGGACAGACAGAGTAGACTGAGTCAGCACCCCCTAGTGGACAGACAGAGTAGACTGAGTCAGCACTCCCTAGTGGACAGACAGAGAGTAGACTGAGTCAGCACCCCCTAGTGGACAGACAGAGAGTAGGCTGAGTCAGCAACACCTAGTGGACAGACAGAGTAGGCTGAGTCAGCACCCCCTAGTGGACAGACAGAGTAGACTGAGTCAGCACCACCTAGTGGACAGACAGAGTAGACTGAGTCAGCACCCCCTAGTGGACAGACAGAGAGTAGGCTGAGTCAGCACCACCTAGTGGACAGACAGAGTAGACTGAGTCTGCACCCCCTAGTGGACAGACAGAGTAGACTGAGTCAGCACCACCTAGTGGACAGACAGAGTAGACTGAGTCAGCACCCCCTAGTGGACAGACAGAGAGTAGGCTGAGTCAGCACCCCCTAGTGGACAGAGAGTAGGCTGAGTCAGCACCCCCTAGTGGACAGACAGAGTAGACTGAGTCAGCACCCCCTAGTGGACAGACAGAGAGTAGACTGAGTCAGCACCACCTAGTGGACAGAGAGTAGGCTGAGTCAGCACCCCCTAGTGGACAGACAGAGTAGACTGAGTCAGCACCACCTAGTGGACAGACAGAGAGTAGACTGAGTCAGCAACACCTAGTGGACAGACAGAGAGTAGACTGAGTCAGCACCCCCTAGTGGACAGACAGAGTAGACTGAGTCAGCACCACCTAGTGGACAGACAGAGTAGACTGAGTCAGCACCACCTAGTGGACAGACAGAGAGTAGACTGAGTCAGCACCACCTAGTGGACAGAGAGTAGACTGAGTCAGCACCCCCTAGTGGACAGACAGAGAGTAGACTGAGTCAGCACCCCCTAGTGGACAGACAGAGAGTAGACTGAGTCAGCACCACCTAGTGGACAGAGAGTAGGCTGAGTCAGCACCCCCTAGTGGACAGACAGAGTAGACTGAGTCAGCACCCCCTAGTGGACAGATAGAGAGTAGACTGAGTCAGCACCCCCTAGTGGACAGACAGAGAGTAGGCTGAGTCAGCACCCCCTAGTGGACAGACAGAGTAGACTGAGTCAGCACCACCTAGTGGACAGACAGAGAGTAGACTGAGTCAGCAACACCTAGTGGACAGACAGAGTAGACTGAGTCAGCACCCCCTAGTGGACAGAGAGTAGACTGAGTCAGCACCACCTAGTGGACAGACAGAGAGTAGACTGAGTCAGCACCCCCTAGTGGACAGACAGAGTAGACTGAGTCAGCACCCCCTAGTAGACAGAGAGTAGAATGAGTCAGCACCCCCTAGTGGACAGACAGAGTAGACTGAGTCAGCACCCCCTAGTGGACAGACAGAGTAGGCTGAGTCAGCACCCCCTAGTGGACAGACAGAGTAGGCTGAGTCAGCACCCCCTAGTGGACAGACAGAGTAGGCTGAGTCAGCACTCCCTGGTGGACAGACAGAGTAGACTGAGTCAGTGCCACCTAGTGGACAGACAGAGTAGACTGAGTCAGCACCCCCTAGTGGACAGACAGAGAGTAGGCTGAGTCAGCACCACCTAGTGGACAGACAGAGTAGGCTGAGTCAGCACCCCCTAGTGGACAGACAGAGTAGGCTGAGTCAGCAACACCTAGTGGACAGACAGAGTAGACTGAGTCTGTACCCCCTAGTGGACAGACAGAGTAGACTGAGTCAGCACCACCTAGTGGACAGACAGAGTAGACTGAGTTAGCACCCCCTAGTGGACAGACAGAGTAGACTGAGTCAGCACCACCTAGTGGACAGACAGAGTAGGCTGAGTCAGCAACACCTAGTGGACAGACAGAGAGTAGACTGAGTCAGCACCACCTAGTGGACAGACAGAGTAGACTGAGTCAGCAACACCTAGTGGACAGACAGAGTAGGCTGAGTCAGCACCCCCTAGTGGACAGAGAGTAGGCTGAGTCAGCACCACCTAGTGGACAGACAGAGTAGACTGAGTCAGCACCCCCTAGTGGACAGACAGAGTAGACTGAGTCAGCACCCCCTAGTGGACAGACAGAGTAGACTGAGTCAGCACCCCCTAGTGGACAGACAGAGTAGACTGAGTCAGCACCACCTAGTGGACAGACAGAGTAGACTGAGTCAGCACCCCCTAGTGGACAGACAGAGTAGACTGAGTCAGCACCCCCTAGTGGACAGACAGAGTAGACTGAGTCAGCACTCCCTAGTGGACAGACAGAGAGTAGACTGAGTCAGCACCCCCTAGTGGACAGACAGAGAGTAGGCTGAGTCAGCAACACCTAGTGGACAGACAGAGTAGGCTGAGTCAGCACCCCCTAGTGGACAGACAGAGTAGACTGAGTCAGCACCACCTAGTGGACAGACAGAGTAGACTGAGTCTGCACCCCCTAGTGGACAGACAGAGTAGACTGAGTCAGCACCACCTAGTGGACAGACAGAGTAGACTGAGTCAGCACCCCCTAGTGGACAGACAGAGAGTAGACTGAGTCAGCACCACCTAGTGGACAGAGAGTAGGCTGAGTCAGCACCCCCTAGTGGACAGACAGAGTAGACTGAGTCAGCACCCCCTAGTGGACAGACAGAGAGTAGACTGAGTCAGCACCACCTAGTGGACAGAGAGTAGGCTGAGTCAGCACCCCCTAGTGGACAGACAGAGTAGACTGAGTCAGCACCACCTAGTGGACAGACAGAGAGTAGACTGAGTCAGCAACACCTAGTGGACAGACAGAGAGTAGACTGAGTCAGCACCCCCTAGTGGACAGACAGAGTAGACTGAGTCAGCACCACCTAGTGGACAGACAGAGTAGACTGAGTCAGCACCACCTAGTGGACAGACAGAGAGTAGACTGAGTCAGCACCACCTAGTGGACAGAGAGTAGACTGAGTCAGCACCCCCTAGTGGACAGACAGAGAGTAGACTGAGTCAGCACCCCCTAGTGGACAGATAGAGAGTAGACTGAGTCAGCACCCCCTAGTGGACAGACAGAGAGTAGGCTGAGTCAGCACCCCCTAGTGGACAGACAGAGTAGACTGAGTCAGCACCACCTAGTGGACAGACAGAGAGTAGACTGAGTCAGCAACACCTAGTGGACAGACAGAGTAGACTGAGTCAGCACCCCCTAGTGGACAGAGAGTAGACTGAGTCAGCACCACCTAGTGGACAGACAGAGAGTAGACTGAGTCAGCACCCCCTAGTGGACAGACAGAGTAGACTGAGTCAGCACCCCCTAGTAGACAGAGAGTAGACTGAGTCAGCACCCCCTAGTGGACAGACAGAGTAGACTGAGTCAGCACCCCCTAGTGGACAGACAGAGTAGACTGAGTCAGCACCCCCTAGTGGACAGACAGAGTAGACTGAGTCAGCACCCCCTAGTGGACAGACAGAGTAGGCTGAGTCAGCACCCCCTAGTGGACAGACAGAGTAGGCTGAGTCAGCACCCCCTAGTGGACAGACAGAGTAGGCTGAGTCAGCACTCCCTGGTGGACAGACAGAGTAGACTGAGTCAGCACTCCCTAGTGGACAGACAGAGAGTAGACTGAGTCAGCAACACCTAGTGGACAGAGTAGACTGAGTCAGCACCCCCTAGTGGACAGACTTTTCTCCAAAAAGTACGATCTTTGTCCCCATGTGCAGTTGCAAACCGTAGTCTGGGTTTTTTATGGAGTTTTGGAGCAGTGGCTTCTTCCTTGCTGAGCGGCCTTTCAGGTTATGTCGATATAGGACTCGTTTTACTGTAGATATAGATACATTTGTACCTGTTTCCTCCAGTATCTTCACAAGGTCCTTTGCTGTTGTTCTGGGATTGATTTGCACCAAAGTACGTTCATCTCTAGGAGACAGAATGCGTCTCCTTCCTGAGCGGTATGACGGCTGCGTGGTCCCATGGTGTTTATACTTGCGTACTATTGTTTGTACAGATGAACGTGGTACCTTCAGGCGTTTGGAAATTGCTCCCAAGGATGAACCTGACTTGTGGAGGTCTACAATTTTTTTTCTGAGGTCTTGGCTGATTTCTTTTGATTTTCCCATGATGTCAAGCAAAGAGAAACTGAGTTTGAAGGTAGGCCTTGAAATACATCCACAGGTACACCTCCAATTGACTCAAATTATATCAATTAGCCTATCAGAAGCTTCTAAAGCCATGACATAATTTTCTGGAATTCTCCAAGCTGTTTAAAGACACAGTCAACTTAGTGTATGTAAACTTCTGACCCACTGGAATTGTGATACAGTGAAATAATCTGTCTGTAAACAATTGTTGGAAAAATTACTTGTGTCATGCACAAAGTAGATGTCCTAACCGACTTGCCAAAACAATAGTTTGTTAACAATAAATTTGTGGAGTGTTGAAAAATGAGTTTTAATGACTCCAACCTAAGTGTATGTAAACTTCCAACTTCAACTGTATGTAAGGCTGTGTTAGCTGGAAGGAGGTAGAGGTACATATGTATGGCTGTGTTAGCTGGTAGAGGTACCTATGTATGGCTGTGTTAGCTGGTGGGATGTACCTATGTATGGCTGTGTTAGCTGGTAGGAGGTAGAGGTACCTATGTATGGCTGTGTTAGCTGGTAGGAGGTACCTATGTATGGCTGTGTTAGCTGGTGGGATGTACCTATGTATGGCTGTGTTAGCTGGTAGAGGTACCTATGTATGGCTGTGTTAGCTGGTAGGAGGTACCTATGTATGTCTGTGTTAGCTGGTAGGAGGTACCTATGTATGGCTGTGTTAGCTGGTAGAGGTACCTATGTATGGCTGTGTTAGCTGGTAGGAGGTAGAGGTACCAATGTATGGCTGTGTTAGCTGGTAGGAGGTACCTATGTATGGCTGTGTTAGCTGGTAGGAGGTACCTATGTATGGCTGTGTTAGCTGGTAGGAGGTAGAGGTACCTATGTATGGCTGTGTTAGCTGGTAGGAGGTACCTATGTATGGCTGTGTTAGCTGGTAGGAGGTAGAGGTACCTATGTATGGCTGTGTTAGCTGGTAGGAGGTACCTATGTATGGCTGTGTTAGCTGGTAGGAGGTACCTATGTATGGCTGTGTTAGCTGGTAGGAGGTACCTATGTATGGCTGTGTTAGCTGGTAGGAGGTACCTATGTATGGCTGTGTTAGCTGGTAGGAGGTACCTATGTATGGCTGTGTTAGCTGTTAGGAGGTACCTATGTATGGCTGTGTTAGCTGGTAGGAGGTAGAGGTATCTATTTATGGTTGTGTTAGCTGGTAGGAGGTAGAGGTACCTATGTATGGCTGTGTTAGCTGGTAGAGGTACCTATATATGGCTGTGTTAGCTGGTGGGATGTACCTATGTATGGCTGTGTTAGCTGGTAGGAGGTAGAGGTACCTATGTATGGCTGTGTTAGCTGGTGGGATGTACCTATGTATGGCTGTGTTATCAGGTAGGAGGTACCTATGTATGGCTGTGTTAGCTGGTAGGAGGTAGAGGTACCTATGTATGGCTGTGTTAGCTGGTGGGATGTACCTATGTATGGCTGTGTTAGCTGGTAGGAGGTACCTATGTATGGCTGTGTTAGCTGGTAGGAGGTAGAGGTACCTATGTATGGCTGTGTTAGCTGGTAGGAGGTACCTATGTATGGCTGTGTTAGCTGGTAGGAGGTAGAGGTACCTATGTATGGCTGTGTTAGCTGGTGGGATGTACCTATGTATGGCTGTGTTAGCTGGTAGGAGGTACCTATGTATGGCTGTGTTAGCTGGTAGGAGGTAGAGGTACCTATGTATGGCTGTGTTAGCTGGTAGGAGGTACCTATGTATGGCTGTGTTAGCTGGTAGGAGGTAGAGGTATCTATTTATGGTTGCGTTAGCTGGTAGGAGGTAGAGGTACCTATGTATGGCTGTGTTAGCTGGTGGGATGTACCTATGTATGGCTGTGTTAGCTGGTAGGAGGTAGAGGTACCTATGTATGGCTGTGTTAGCTGGTGGGATGTACCTATGTATGGCTGTGTTAGCTGGTAGGAGGTACCTATGTATGGCTGTGTTAGCTGGTGGGATGTACCTATGTATGGCTGTGTTAGCTGGTAGAGGTACCTATGTATGGTTGTGTTAGCTGGTAGGAGGTACCTATGTATGGCTGTGTTAGCTGGTAGGAGGTAGAGGTACCTATGTATGGCTGTGTTAGCTGGTAGAGGTACCTATGTATGGCTGTGTTAGCTGGTAGGAGGTACCTATGTATGGCTGTGTTAGCTGGTAGGAGGTAGAGGTACCTATGTATGGCTGTGTTAGCTGGTAGGAGGTACCTATGTATGGCTGTGTTAGCTGGTGGGATGTACCTATGTATGGCTGTGTTAGCTGGTAGAGGTACCTATGTATGGCTGTGTTAGCTGGTAGGAGGTAGAGGTACCTATGTATGGCTGTGTTAGCTGGTAGGAGGTAGAGGTACCTATGTATGGCTGTGTTAGCTGGTGGGATGTACCTATGTATGGCTGTGTTAGCTGGTAGAGGTACCTATGTATGGCTGTGTTAGCTGGTAGGAGGTACCTATGTATGGCTGTGTTAGCTGGTAGGAGGTAGAGGTACCTATGTATGGTTGTGTTAGCTGGTAGGAGGTACCTATGTATGGCTGTGTTAGCTGGTAGGAGGTACCTATGTATGGCTGTGTTAGCTGGTGGGATGTACCTATGTATGGCTGTGTTAGCTGGTAGGAGGTACCTATGTATGGCTGTGTTAGCTGGTAGGAGGTAGAGGTACCTATGTATGGCTGTGTTAGCTGGTGGGATGTACCAATGTATGGTTGTGTTAGCTGGTAGAGGTACCTATGTATGGCTGTGTTAGCTGGTAGGAGGTACCTATGTATGGCTGTGTTAGCTGGTAGGAGGTAGAGGTACCTATGTATGGTTGTGTTAGCTGGTAGGAGGTACCTATGTATGGCTGTGTTAGCTGGTAGGAGGTACCTATGTATGGCTGTGTTAGCTGGTGGGATGTACCTATGTATGGCTGTGTTAGCTGGTAGAGGTACCTATGTATGGCTGTGTTAGCTGGTAGAAGGTACCTATGTATGGCTGTGTTAGCTGGTAGGAGGTAGAGGTACCTATGTATGGCTGTGTTAGCTGGTAGGAGGTACCTATGTATGGCTGTGTTAGCTGGTAGGAGGTAGAGGTACCTATGTATGGCTGTGTTAGCTGGTAGGAGGTACCTATGTATGGCTGTGTTAGCTGGTAGGAGGTACCTATGTATGGCTGTGTTAGCTGGTAGGAGGTACCTATGTATGGCTGGGTTAGTTGGTAGGAGGTACCTATGTATGGCTGTGTTAGCTGGTAGGAGGTACGTATGTATGGC
Source organism: Salvelinus fontinalis (assembly GCF_029448725.1). Lineage (NCBI taxonomy): Eukaryota > Metazoa > Chordata > Actinopteri > Salmoniformes > Salmonidae > Salvelinus > Salvelinus fontinalis. The sequence continues at coordinate 214,903 of NW_026600274.1, forward strand.
TGTGTTAGCTGGTAGTAGGTACCTATGTATGGCTGTGTTAGCTGGTAGGAGGTACCTATGTATGGCTGTGTTAGCTGGTAGGATGTACCTATGTATGGCTGTGTTAGCTGGTAGGAGGTACCTATGTATGGCTGTGTTAGCTGGTAGGAGGTACCTATGTATGGCTGTGTTAGCTGGTAGGATGTACCTATGTATGGCTGTGTTAGCTGGTAGGAGGTACCTATGTATGGCTGTGTTAGCTGGTAGGAGGTAGCAGAGACAGCACTACGGCTCTGGAAGGCTCCTTCAGCGATGATGAACAGCGTCCTCTTCTTCGTTATGTTGCAGTTGGTCACCGTCAGGGCACTGGCCTTACTGCAAAACGGTTAAACAGATAGCGCACGTCAACACACCCGTCTTATTGTTGACAAACAGGATAAAACATACATCACACCCGTCTTATTGTTGACAAACAGGATAAAACATACATCACACCCGTCTTATTGTTGACTAACAGGATAAAACATACATCACACCCGTCTTATTGTTGACAAACAGGATAAAACATACATCACAGGTCATCACACTATAGGTAGTTCAGGATAAGACACAGGTCATCACACTATAGGTAGTTCAGGATAAGACACACGTCATCACACTATAGGTAGTTCAGGATAAGACACAGGTCATCACACTATAGGTAGTTCAGGATAAGACACACGTCATCACACTATAGGTAGTTCAGGATAAGACACACGTCATCACACTATAGGTAGTTCAGGATAAGACACAGGTCATCACACTATAGGTAGTTCAGGATAAGACACAGGTCATCACACTATAGGTAGTTCAGGATAAGACACAGGTCATCACACTATAGGTAGTTCAGGATAAGACACAGGTCATCACACTATAGGTAGTTCAGGATAAGACAGGTCATCACACTATAGGTAGTTCAGGATAAGACACAGGTCATCACACTATAGGTAGTTCAGGATAAGACACAGGTCATCACACTATAGGTAGTTCAGGATAAGACACAGGTCATCACACTATAGGTAGTTCAGGATAAGACACAGGTCATCACACTATAGGTGATGACCTGTGTCTCCTAGAACAGCCCAGACTGGTAACAGCCCCGACTGGTAACAGCCCAGACTGTTAACAGCCCAGACTGTAACAGCCCAGACTGGTAACAGCCCAGACTGGTAACAGCCCAGACTGGTAACAGCCCAGACTGGTAACAGCCATCTCCTAGAACAGCCCAGACTGGTAACTGCCCAGACTGTAACAGCCCAGACTGGTAACAGCCCAGACTGGTAACAGCCCAGACTGGTAACAGCCATCTCCTAGAACAGCCCAGACTGGTAACAGCCCAGACTGGTAACAGCCCAGACTGGTAACAGCCATCTCCTAGAACAGCCCAGACTGGTAACAGCCCAGACTGGTAACAGCCATCTCCTAGAACAGCCCAGACTGTAACAGCCCAGACTGGTAACAGCCCAGACTGGTAACAGCCCAGACTGGTAACAGCCCAGACTGGTAACAGCCCAGACTGGTAACAGCCCAGACTGGTAACAGCCCAGACTGGTAACAGCCCAGACTTTAACAGCCCAGACTGGTAACAGCCCAGACTGGTAACAGCCCAGACTGTAACAGCCCAGACTGGTAACAGCCCAGACTGGTAACAGCCCAGACTGGTAACAGCCCAGACTGCAACAGCCCGTCACATTTGAGTACAGAATCAAACCACAAAATAGGTCATTAGTTTCCATTTGAAATATTCCAACAAATTGAAACCAGCGGCTTTAAAAATGATCCAATAGAACTGAAATGCTGCTGTCATCTCCCTCCCCCGGACTGATCTAAAAAAAAGCCTCTGTGGTGTTTCCACGGTAACGGGGGGAGGGGAGGAGCCTCTGTCTCTTATATTAGGCTCTCCTCTGTAGTAACGGTCTTCAGGATGCTGGCAAGCTAGTGTTAGCATAGAGGCTAAGTGTTACATGTTTTCCTATGGAAAATGTTAGCCCTGTTACCCATCTTAGTAATAATGTTACCTCAGGCTACTCTGTGTAATGATCTTCAGGAGGCTGATGTCTAGTGAACACAGGTTGGGTCCTCCTCTCTGTCTTACCTCAGGCTACTCTGTGTAATGATCTTCAGGAGGCTGATGTCTAGTGAACACAGGTTGGGTCCTCCTCTCTGTCTTACCTCAGGCTACTCTGTGTAATGATCTTCAGGAGGCTGATGTCTAGTGAACACAGGTTGGGTCCTCCTCTCTGTCTTACCTCAGGCTACTCTGTGTAATGATCTTCAGGAGGCTGATGTCTAGTGAACACAGGTTGGGTCCTCCTCTCTGTCTTACCTCAGGCTACTCTGTGTAATGATCTTCAGGAGGCTGATGTCTAGTGAACACAGGTTGGGTCCTCCTCTCTGTCTTACCTCAGGCTACTCTGTGTAATGATCTTCAGGAGGCTGATGTCTAGTGAACACAGGTTGGGTCCTCCTCTCTGTCTTACCTCAGGCTACTCCGTGTAATGATCTTCAGGAGGCTGATGTCTAGTGAACACAGGTTGGGTCCTCCTCTCTGTCTTACCTCAGGCTACTCCGTGTAATGATCTTCAGGAGGCTGATGTCTAGTGAACACAGGTTGGGTCCTCCTCTCTGTCTTACCTCAGGCTACTCTGTGTAATGATCTTCAGGAGGCTGATGTCTAGTGAACACAGGTTGGGTCCTCCTCTCTGTCTTACCTCAGGCTACTCCGTGTAATGATCTTCAGGAGGCTGATGTCTAGTGAACACAGGTTGGGTCCTCCTCTCTGTCTTACCTCAGGCTACTCCGTGTAATGATCTTCAGGAGGCTGATGTCTAGTGAACACAGGTTGGGTCCTCCTCTCTGTCTTACCTCAGGCTACTCTGTGTAATGATCTTCAGAAGGCTGATGTCTAGTGAACACAGGTTGGGTCCACCGATGGAGTTGAGCTCTGCACTGCCCAGTGTATTTCCTGAGTTCGTCAGGTACTTACTGATGATGGCCTGTGCCTATAGGGGGGACATGATTAGATTGGTAAATGGCAGACTGATTGATTGGTTAATCACTTGACAGACAGACAGACAGACAGACAGACAGACAGACAGACAGACAGACAAATACATCTGGTTACCATGGCAGCATCCCAGTTTCCATGGGAGGGGTCCATCAGAGCTGACAGTGTGTCGATCTTGGTGATGTTCCACATGGTGATGTCAGCATTAGTGGCGACGCGCGAAGCCGGACCAAGAACCTGCACCTTCGCTTCTGGGATGGTGGCGTTTACGGAGTAGGCCTGATGGGCGGGACACAGGAAACAGGAAGTACAGTCACATAATCTAACAGAAGGATAAAGCTTCATAGCACCCATGTCATACTATCTATACATTCTCTCTGTTATTCAGATGTGATGATAAATGTATTTATCAGGTCAGATGTAATGATAAATGTATTTATATCAGATGTAATGATACTGTATTTATATCAGATGTAATGATACTGTATTTATATCAGATGTAATGATACTGTATTTATATCAGATGTAATGATACTGTATTTATATCAGGTCAGATGTAATGATACTGTATTTATATCAGATGTAATGATACTGTATTTATATCAGATGTAATGATACTGTATTTATATCAGGTCAGATGTAATGATACTGTATTTATATCAGATGTAATGATACTGTATTTATATCAGGTCAGATGTAATGATACTGTATTTATATCAGATGTAATGATACTGTATTTATATCAGATGTAATGATACTGTATTTATATCAGGTCAGATGTAATGATACTGTATTTATATCAGATGTAATGATACTGTATTTATATCAGGTCAGATGTAATGATACTGTATTTATATCAGGTGTAATGATACTGTATTTATATCAGATGTAATGATACTGTATTTATATCAGATGTAATGATACTGTATTTATATCAGGTCAGGTGTAATGATACTGTATTTATATCAGGTGTAATGATACTGTATTTATATCAGATGTAATGATACTGTATTTATATCAGGTGTAATGATACTGTATTTATATCAGATGTAATGATACTGTATTTATATCAGGTCAGATGTAATGATACTGTATTTATATCAGGTGTAATGATACTGTATTTATATCAGATGTAATGATACTGTATTTATATCAGGTGTAATGATACTGTATTTATATCAGGTGTAATGATGCTGTATTTATATCAGGTCAGATGTAATGATACTGTATTTATATCAGGTCAGATGTAATGATACTGTATTTATATCAGGTGTAATGATACTGTATTTATATCAGGTGTAATGATACTGTATTTATATCAGGTCAGATGTAATGATACTGTATTTATATCAGATGTAATGATACTGTATTTATATCAGGTCAGGTGTAATGATACTGTATTTATATCAGGTCAGGTGTAATGATACTGTATTTATATCAGGTCAGGTGTAATGATACTGTATTTATATCAGGTCAGGTGTAATGATACTGTATTTATATCAGGTCAGGTGTAATGATACTGTATTTATATCAGGTCAGATGTAATGATACTGTATTTATATCAGGTCAGATGTAATGATACTGTATTTATATCAGATGTAATGATACTGTATTTATATCAGATGTAATGATACTGTATTTATATCAGGTGTAATGATACTGTATTTATATCAGGTGTAATGATACTGTATTTATATCAGGTCAGATGTAATGATACTGTATTTATATCAGATGTAATGATACTGTATTTATATCAGGTGTAATGATACTGTATTTATATCAGGTGTAATGATACTGTATTTATATCAGATGTAATGATACTGTATTTATATCAGATGTAATGATACTGTATTTATATCAGGTCAGATGTAATGATACTGTATTTATATCAGGTCAGATGTAATGATACTGTATTTATATCAGATGTAATGATACTGTATTTATATCAGATGCAATGATACTGTATTTATATCAGGTGTAATGATACTGTATTTATATCAGGTCAGATGTAATGATACTGTATTTATATCAGGTCGGATGAAATGATACTGTATTTATATCAGGTGTAATGATACTGTATTTATATCAGGTGTAATGATACTGTATTTATATCAGGTGTAATGATACTGTATTTATATCAGGTCAGATGTAATGACACTGTATTTATATCAGATGTAATGATACTGTATTTATATCAGGTCAGATGTAATGATACTGTATTTATATCAGATGTAATGATACTGTATTTATATCAAATGTAATGATACTGTATTTATATCAGGTCAGATGTAATGATACTGTATTTATATCAGGTCAGATGTAATGACACTGTATTTATATCAGATGTAATGATACTGTATTTATATCAGGTCAGATGTAATGATACTGTAGTTATATCAGATGTAATGATACTGTATTTATATCAGGTCAGATGTAATGATACTGTATTTATATCAGGTCAGATGTAATGATACTGTATTTATATCAGATGTAATGATACTGTATTTATATCAGATGTAATGATACTGTATTTATATCAGGTCAGATGTAATGATACTGTATTTATATCAGATGTAATGATACTGTATTTATATCAGATGTAATGATACTGTATTTATATCAGGTCAGATGTAATGATACTGTATTTATATCAGGTCAGATGTAATGATACTGTATTTATATCAGGTGTAATGATACTGTATTTATATCAGATGTAATGATGCTGTATTTATATCAGATGTAATGATACTGTATTTATATCAGATGTAATGATACTGTATTTATATCAGATGTAATGATACTGTATTTATATCAGATGTAATGATACTGTATTTATATCAGATGTAATGATACTGTATTTATATCAGATGTAATGATACTGTATTTATATCAGGTCAGATGTAATGATACTGTATTTATATCAGGTCAGGTGTAATGATACTGTATTTATATCAGATGTAATGATACTGTATTTATATCAGGTCAGATGTAATGATACTGTATTTATATCAGGTCAGATGTAATGATACTGTATTTATATCAGGTGTAATGATACTGTATTTATATCAGGTGTAATGATACTGTATTTATATCAGGTCAGATGTAATGATACTGTATTTATATCAGATGTAATGATACTGTATTTATATCAGATGTAATGATGCTGTATTTATATCAGGTGTAATGATACTGTATTTATATCAGGTGTAATGATACTGTATTTATATCAGATGTAATGATACTGTATTTATATCAGGTCAGATGTAATGATACTGTATTTATATCAGGTGTAATGATACTGTATTTATATCAGATGTAATGATACTGTATTTATACCAGGTCAGATGTAATGATACTGTATTTATATCAGGTCAGATGTAATGATACTGTATTTATATCAGGTGTAATGATACTGTATTTATATCAGGTGTAATGATACTGTATTTATATCAGATGTAATGATACTGTATTTATATCAGGTCAGATGTAATGATACTGTATTTATATCAGGTGTAATGATACTGTATTTATATCAGGTGTAATGATGCTGTATTTATATCAGATCAGATGTAATGATACTGTATTTATATCAGGTCAGGTGTAATGATACTGTATTTATATCAGGTGTAATGATACTGTATTTATATCAGATGTAATGATACTGTATTTATATCAGATGTAATGATACTGTATTTATATCAGGTCAGATGTAATGATACTGTATTTATATCAGGTCAGATGTAATGATACTGTATTTATATCAGGTGTAATGATACTGTATTTATATCAGGTCAGATGTAATGATACTGTATTTATATCAGGTCAGATGTAATGATACTGTATTTATATCAGATGTAATGATACTGTATTTATATCAGGTGTAATGATACTGTATTTATATCAGGTCAGATGTAATGATACTGTATTTATATCAGATGTAATGATACTGTATTTATATCAGGTGTAATGATACTGTATTTATATCAGGTCAGATGTAATGATACTGTATTTATATCAGATGTAATGATACTGTATTTATATCAGGTCAGATGTAATGATACTGTATTTATATCAGGTCAGATGTAATGATACTGTATTTATATCAGGTCAGGTGTAATGATACTGTATTTATATCAGGTCAGATGTAATGATACTGTATTTATATCAGATGTAATGATAATGTATTTATATCAGGTCAGATGTAATGATACTGTATTTATATCAGATGTAATGATAATGTATTTATATCAGATGTAATGATAATGTATTTATATCAGGTCAGATGTAATGATACTGTATTTATATCAGGTCAGATGTAATGATACTGTATTTATATCAGGTCAGATGTAATGATACTGTATTTATATCAGATGTAATGATACTGTATTTATATCAGGTGTAATGATGCTGTATTTATATCAGGTCAGATGTAATGATACTGTATTTATATCAGATGTAATGATACTGTATTTATATCAGGTGTAATGATACTGTATTTATATCAGGTCAGATGTACTGATACTGTATTTATATCAGGTCAGATGTAATGATACTGTATTTATATCAGGTCAGATGTAATGATGCTGTATTTATATCAGGTCAGATGTAATGATACTGTATTTATATCAGATGTAATGATACTGTATTTATATCAGATGTAATGATACTGTATTTATATCAGATGTAATGATGCTGTATTTATATCAGATGTAATGATGCTGTATTTATATCAGATGTAATGATACTGTATTTATATCAGGTGTAATGATACTGTATTTATATCAGGTCAGATGTAATGATACTGTATTTATATCAGATGTAATGATACTGTATTTATATCAGATGTAATGATACTGTATTTATATCAGATGTAATGATACTGTATTTATATCAGGTGTAATGATACTGTATTTATATCAGGTCAGATGTAATGATACTGTATTTATATCAGATGTAATGATACTGTATTTATATCAGGTCAGATGTAATGATACTGTATTTATATCAGATGTAATGATACTGTATTTATATCAGATGTAATGATACTGTATTTATATCAGGTCAGATGTAATGATACTGTATTTATATCAGATGTAATGATACTGTATTTATATCAGGTCAGATGTAATGATACTGTATTTATATCAGATGTAATGATACTGTATTTATATCAGGTCAGATGTAATGATACTGTATTTATATCAGGTGTAATGATACTGTATTTATATCAGATGTAATGATACTGTATTTATATCAGGTGTAATGATACTGTATTTATATCAGATGTAATGATACTGTATTTATATCAGGTGTAATGATACTGTATTTATATCAGATGTAATGATACTGTATTTATATCAGGTCAGATGTAATGATACTGTATTTATATCAGATGTAATGATACTGTATTTATATCAGGTGTAATGATACTGTATTTATATCAGGTGTAATGATACTGTATTTATATCAGGTCAGATGTAATGATACTGTATTTATATCAGGTCAGATGTAATGATACTGTATTTATATCAGGTGTAATGATACTGTATTTATATCAGATGTAATGATACTGTATTTATATCAGGTCAGATGTAATGATACTGTATTTATATCAGATGTAATGATACTGTATTTATATCAGGTGTAATGATACTGTATTTATATCAGGTGTAATGATACTGTATTTATATCAGATGTAATGATACTGTATTTATATCAGATGTAATGATACTGTATTTATATCAGATGTAATGATACTGTATTTATATCAGGTCAGATGTAATGATACTGTATTTATATCAGGTGTAATGATACTGTATTTATATCAGATGTAATGATACTGTATTTATATCAGATGTAATGATACTGTATTTATATCAGATGTAATGATACTGTATTTATATCAGGTCAGGTGTAATGATACTGTATTTATATCAGGTCAGGTGTAATGATACTGTATTTATATCAGGTCAGGTGTAATGATACTGTATTTATATCAGGTCAGGTGTAATGATACTGTATTTATATCAGGTCAGATGTAATGATACTGTATTTATATCAGGTCAGATGTAATGATACTGTATTTATATCAGATGTAATGATACTGTATTTATATCAGATGTAATGATACTGTATTTATATCAGGTGTAATGATACTGTATTTATATCAGGTGTAATGATACTGTATTTATATCAGGTCAGATGTAATGATACTGTATTTATATCAGATGTAATGATACTGTATTTATATCAGGTGTAATGATACTGTATTTATATCAGGTGTAATGATACTGTATTTATATCAGATGTAATGATACTGTATTTATATCAGATGTAATGATACTGTATTTATATCAGATGTAATGATACTGTATTTATATCAGGTGTAATGATACTGTATTTATATCAGGTCAGATGTAATGATACTGTATTTATATCAGGTCAGATGAAATGATACTGTATTTATATCAGGTGTAATGATACTGTATTTATATCAGGTGTAATGATACTGTATTTATATCAGGTGTAATGATACTGTATTTATATCAGGTCAGATGTAATGACACTGTATTTATATCAGATGTAATGATACTGTATTTATATCAGGTCAGATGTAATGATACTGTATTTATATCAGGTCAGATGTAATGATACTGTATTTATATCAGATGTAATGATACTGTATTTATATCAGATGTAATGATACTGTATTTATATCAGGTCAGATGTAATGATACTGTATTTATATCAGATGTAATGATACTGTATTTATATCAGATGTAATGACACTGTATTTATATCAGATGTAATGATACTGTATTTATATCAGGTCAGATGTAATGATGCTGTATTTATATCAGGTCAGATGTAATGATACTGTATTTATATCAGATGTAATGATACTGTATTTATATCAGATGTAATGATACTGTATTTATATCAGATGTAATGATGCTGTATTTATATCAGATGTAATGATGCTGTATTTATATCAGATGTAATGATACTGTATTTATATCAGGTGTAATGATACTGTATTTATATCAGGTCAGATGTAATGATACTGTATTTATATCAGATGTAATGATACTGTATTTATATCAGATGTAATGATACTGTATTTATATCAGATGTAATGATACTGTATTTATATCAGGTGTAATGATACTGTATTTATATCAGGTCAGATGTAATGATACTGTATTTATATCAGATGTAATGATACTGTATTTATATCAGGTCAGATGTAATGATACTGTATTTATATCAGATGTAATGATACTGTATTTATATCAGATGTAATGATACTGTATTTATATCAGGTCAGATGTAATGATACTGTATTTATATCAGATGTAATGATACTGTATTTATATCAGGTCAGATGTAATGATACTGTATTTATATCAGATGTAATGATACTGTATTTATATCAGGTCAGATGTAATGATACTGTATTTATATCAGGTGTAATGATACTGTATTTATATCAGATGTAATGATACTGTATTTATATCAGGTGTAATGATACTGTATTTATATCAGGTGTAATGATACTGTATTTATATCAGGTCAGATGTAATGATACTGTATTTATATCAGATGTAATGATACTGTATTTATATCAGATGTAATGATACTGTATTTATATCAGATGTAATGATACTGTATTTATATCAGGTGTAATGATACTGTATTTATATCAGGTCAGATGTAATGATACTGTATTTATATCAGATGTAATGATACTGTATTTATATCAGGTCAGATGTAATGATACTGTATTTATATCAGATGTAATGATACTGTATTTATATCAGATGTAATGATACTGTATTTATATCAGGTCAGATGTAATGATACTGTATTTATATCAGATGTAATGATACTGTATTTATATCAGGTCAGATGTAATGATACTGTATTTATATCAGATGTAATGATACTGTATTTATATCAGGTCAGATGTAATGATACTGTATTTATATCAGGTGTAATGATACTGTATTTATATCAGATGTAATGATACTGTATTTATATCAGGTGTAATGATACTGTATTTATATCAGATGTAATGATACTGTATTTATATCAGGTGTAATGATACTGTATTTATATCAGATGTAATGATACTGTATTTATATCAGGTCAGATGTAATGATACTGTATTTATATCAGATGTAATGATACTGTATTTATATCAGGTGTAATGATACTGTATTTATATCAGGTGTAATGATACTGTATTTATATCAGGTCAGATGTAATGATACTGTATTTATATCAGGCCAGATGTAATGATACTGTATTTATATCAGGTGTAATGATACTGTATTTATATCAGATGTAATGATACTGTATTTATATCAGGTCAGATGTAATGATACTGTATTTATATCAGATGTAATGATACTGTATTTATATCAGGTGTAATGATACTGTATTTATATCAGGTGTAATGATACTGTATTTATATCAGATGTAATGATACTGTATTTATATCAGATGTAATGATACTGTATTTATATCAGATGTAATGATACTGTATTTATATCAGGTCAGATGTAATGATACTGTATTTATATCAGGTGTAATGATACTGTATTTGTATCAGATGTAATGATACTGTATTTATATCAGATGTAATGATACTGTATTTATATCAGATGTAATGATACTGTATTTATATCAGGTCAGGTGTAATGATACTGTATTTATATCAGGTCAGGTGTAATGATACTGTATTTATATCAGGTCAGGTGTAATGATACTGTATTTATATCAGGTCAGGTGTAATGATACTGTATTTATATCAGGTCAGATGTAATGATACTGTATTTATATCAGGTCAGATGTAATGATACTGTATTTATATCAGATGTAATGATACTGTATTTATATCAGATGTAATGATACTGTATTTATATCAGGTGTAATGATACTGTATTTATATCAGGTGTAATGATACTGTATTTATATCAGGTCAGATGTAATGATACTGTATTTATATCAGATGTAATGATACTGTATTTATATCAGGTGTAATGATACTGTATTTATATCAGGTGTAATGATACTGTATTTATATCAGATGTAATGATACTGTATTTATATCAGATGTAATGATACTGTATTTATATCAGATGTAATGATACTGTATTTATATCAGGTGTAATGATACTGTATTTATATCAGGTCAGATGTAATGATACTGTATTTATATCAGGTCAGATGAAATGATACTGTATTTATATCAGGTGTAATGATACTGTATTTATATCAGGTGTAATGATACTGTATTTATATCAGGTGTAATGATACTGTATTTATATCAGGTCAGATGTAATGACACTGTATTTATATCAGATGTAATGATACTGTATTTATATCAGGTCAGATGTAATGATACTGTATTTATATCAGGTCAGATGTAATGATACTGTATTTATATCAGATGTAATGATACTGTATTTATATCAGATGTAATGATACTGTATTTATATCAGGTCAGATGTAATGATACTGTATTTATATCAGATGTAATGATACTGTATTTATATCAGATGTAATGACACTGTATTTATATCAGATGTAATGATACTGTATTTATATCAGGTCAGATGTAATGATACTGTATTTATATCAGGTCAGATGTAATGATACTGTATTTATATCAGGTCAGATGTAATGACACTGTATTTATATCAGATGTAATGATACTGTATTTATATCAGGTCAGATGTAATGATACTGTATTTATATCAGATGTAATGATACTGTATTTATATCAGGTCAGATGTAATGATACTGTATTTATATCAGATGTAATGATACTGTATTTATATCAGATGTAATGATACTGTATTTATATCAGGTCAGATGTAATGATACTGTATTTATATCAGATGTAATGATACTGTATTTATATCAGATGTAATGATACTGTATTTATATCAGATGTAATGATACTGTATTTATATCAGGTCAGATGTAATGATACTGTATTTATATCAGATGTAATGATACTGTATTTATATCAGATGTAATGATACTGTATTTATATCAGGTCAGATGTAATGATACTGTATTTATATCAGGTCAGATGTAATGATACTGTATTTATATCAGATGTAATGATACTGTATTTATATCAGGTCAGATGTAATGATACTGTATTTATATCAGATGTAATGATACTGTATTTATATCAGGTCAGATGTAATGATACTGTATTTATATCAGGTCAGATGTAATGATACTGTATTTATATCAGGTGTAATGATACTGTATTTATATCAGGTGTAATGATACTGTATTTATATCAGATGTAATGATGCTGTATTTATATCAGGTCAGATGTAATGATACTGTATTTATATCAGGTCAGGTGTAATGATACTGTATTTATATCAGGTGTAATGATACTGTATTTATATCAGGTCAGATGTAATGATACTATATTTATATCAGATGTAATGATACTGTATTTATATCAGATGTAATGATACTGTATTTATATCAGATGTAATGATACTGTATTTATATCAGGTCAGATGTAATGATACTGTATTTATATCAGGTCAGATGTAATGATACTGTATTTATATCAGATGTAATGATACTGTATTTATATCAGATGTAATGATACTGTATTTATATCAGGTCAGATGTAATGATACTGTATTTATATCAGGTGTAATGATACTGTATTTATATCAGGTGTAATGATACTGTATTTATATCAGGTGTAATGATACTGTATTTATATCAGGTCAGGTGTAATGATGCTGTATTTATATCAGGTGTAATGATACTGTATTTATATCAGATGTAATGATACTGTATTTATATCAGGTGTAATGATACTGTATTTATATCAGGTCAGATGTAATGATACTGTATTTATATCAGGTGTAATGACACTGTATTTATATCAGGTCAGATGTAATGATACTGTATTTATATCAGGTCAGATGTAATGATACTGTATTTATATCAGGTCAGATGTAATGATACTGTATTTATATCAGGTCAGATGTAATGATACTGTATTTATATCAGGTCAGGTGTAATGATACTGTATTTATATCAGGTGTAATGATACTGTATTTATATCAGGTGTAATGATACTGTATTTATATCAGGTGTAATGATACTGTATTTATATCAGGTCAGATGTAATGATACTGTATTTATATCAGGTGTAATGATACTGTATTTATATCAGGTGTAATGATACTGTATTTATATCAGGTGTAATGATACTGTATTTATATCAGGTCAGATGTAATGATACTGTATTTATATCAGATGTAATGATACTGTATTTATATCAGATGTAATGATACTGTATTTATATCAGGTCAGATGTAATGATACTGTATTTATATCAGGTCAGATGTAATGATACTGTATTTATATCAGGTCAGATGTAATGACACTGTATTTATATCAGATGTAATGATACTGTATTTATATCAGGTCAGATGTAATGATACTGTATTTATATCAGATGTAATGATACTGTATTTATATCAGGTCAGATGTAATGATACTGTATTTATATCAGATGTAATGATACTGTATTTATATCAGATGTAATGATACTGTATTTATATCAGGTCAGATGTAATGATACTGTATTTATATCAGATGTAATGATACTGTATTTATATCAGATGTAATGATACTGTATTTATATCAGATGTAATGATACTGTATTTATATCAGGTCAGATGTAATGATACTGTATTTATATCAGATGTAATGATACTGTATTTATATCAGATGTAATGATACTGTATTTATATCAGGTCAGATGTAATGATACTGTATTTATATCAGGTCAGATGTAATGATACTGTATTTATATCAGATGTAATGATACTGTATTTATATCAGGTCAGATGTAATGATACTGTATTTATATCAGATGTAATGATACTGTATTTATATCAGGTCAGATGTAATGATACTGTATTTATATCAGGTCAGATGTAATGATACTGTATTTATATCAGGTGTAATGATACTGTATTTATATCAGGTGTAATGATACTGTATTTATATCAGATGTAATGATGCTGTATTTATATCAGGTCAGATGTAATGATACTGTATTTATATCAGGTCAGGTGTAATGATACTGTATTTATATCAGGTGTAATGATACTGTATTTATATCAGGTCAGATGTAATGATACTATATTTATATCAGATGTAATGATACTGTATTTATATCAGATGTAATGATACTGTATTTATATCAGATGTAATGATACTGTATTTATATCAGGTCAGATGTAATGATACTGTATTTATATCAGGTCAGATGTAATGATACTGTATTTATATCAGATGTAATGATACTGTATTTATATCAGATGTAATGATACTGTATTTATATCAGGTCAGATGTAATGATACTGTATTTATATCAGGTGTAATGATACTGTATTTATATCAGGTGTAATGATACTGTATTTATATCAGGTGTAATGATACTGTATTTATATCAGGTCAGGTGTAATGATGCTGTATTTATATCAGGTGTAATGATACTGTATTTATATCAGATGTAATGATACTGTATTTATATCAGGTGTAATGATACTGTATTTATATCAGGTCAGATGTAATGATACTGTATTTATATCAGGTGTAATGACACTGTATTTATATCAGGTCAGATGTAATGATACTGTATTTATATCAGGTCAGATGTAATGATACTGTATTTATATCAGGTCAGATGTAATGATACTGTATTTATATCAGGTCAGATGTAATGATACTGTATTTATATCAGGTCAGGTGTAATGATACTGTATTTATATCAGGTGTAATGATACTGTATTTATATCAGGTGTAATGATACTGTATTTATATCAGGTGTAATGATACTGTATTTATATCAGGTCAGATGTAATGATACTGTATTTATATCAGGTGTAATGATACTGTATTTATATCAGGTGTAATGATACTGTATTTATATCAGGTGTAATGATACTGTATTTATATCAGGTCAGATGTAATGATACTGTATTTATATCAGATGTAATGATACTGTATTTATATCAGGTGTAATGATACTGTATTTATATCAGGTCAGATGTAATGATACTGTATTTATATCAGATGTAATGATACTGTATTTATATCAGGTCAGATGTAATGATACTGTATTTATATCAGATGTAATGATACTGTATTTATATCAGGTCAGATGTAATGATACTGTATTTATATCAGATGTAATGATAATGTATTTATATCAGGTCAGATGTAATGATACTGTATTTATATCAGGTCAGATGTAATGATACTGTATTTATATCAGATGTAATGATAATGTATTTATATCAGGTCAGATGTAATGATACTGTATTTATATCAGATGTAATGATAATGTATTTATATCAGGTCAGATGTAATGATACTGTATTTATATCAGGTCAGATGTAATGATACTGTATTTATATCAGATGTAATGATAATGTATTTATATCAGGTCAGATGTAATGATACTGTATTTATATCAGATGTAATGATAATGTATTTATATCAGATGTAATGATAATGTATTTATATCAGGTCAGATGTAATGATACTGTATTTATATCAGGTCAGATGTAATGATAATGTATTTATATCAGGTCAGATGTAATGACACTGTATTTATATCAGGTCAGATGTAATGATACTGTATTTATATCAGATGTAATGATACTGTATTTATATCAGGTGTAATGATACTGTATTTATATCAGGTCAGATGTAATGATACTGTATTTATATCAGATGTAATGATAATGTATTTATATCAGGTCAGATGTAATGATACTGTATTTATATCAGATGTAATGATACTGTATTTATATCAGGTGTATTGATGCTGTATTTATATCAGATGTAATGATACTGTATTTATATCAGGTCAGATGTAATGATACTGTATTTATATCAGATGTAATGATACTCTATTTATATCAGGTCAGATGTAATGATACTGTATTTATATCAGATGTAATGATACTGTATTTATATCAGATGTAATGATACTGTATTTATATCAGGTCAGATGTAATGATACTGTATTTATATCAGGTCAGATGTAATGATACTGTATTTATATCAGATGTAATGATAATGTATTTATATCAGATGTAATGATAATGTATTTATATCAGGTCAGATGTAATGATACTGTATTTATATCAGGTCAGATGTAATGATACTGTATTTATATCAGGTCAGATGTAATGATACTGTATTTATATCAGATGTAATGATACTGTATTTATATCAGGTGTAATGATACTGTATTTATATCAGGTCAGATGTAATGATACTGTATTTATATCAGATGTAATGATACTGTATTTATATCAGATGTAATGATACTGTATTTATATCAGATGTAATGATACTGTATTTATATCAGGTGTAATGATGCTGTATTTATTTCAGATGTAATGATACTGTATTTATATCAGGTCAGATGTAATGATACTGTATTTATATCAGGTCAGATGTAATGATACTGTATTTATATCAGATGTAATGATGCTGTATTTATATCAGGTCAGATGTAATGATACTGTATTTATATCAGATGTAATGATACTGTATTTATATCAGATGTAATGATAATGTATTTATATCAGGTGTAATGATGATGTATTTATATCAGATGTAATGATGCTGTATTTATATCAGATGTAATGATAATGTATTTATATCAGGTCAGATGTAATGATACTGTATTTATATCAGGTCAGATGTAATGATAAATATATTTATATCAGATGTAATGATAAATGTATTGTCACGTTCCTGACCTGTTTTCTCTTGTTTTGTATGTGTTTATTGGTCAGGGCGTGAGCTGGGTGGGCATTTCTATGTGTGGTGTTTCTATGTTGGGTTAAAGGGTTGCCTGGTATGGCTCTCAATTAGAGGCAGGTGTCTGGCATTTCCTCTGATTGAGAGTCATATTAAGGTAGGTTGTTCTCACTGTTTGTTTGTGGGTGATTGTCGCTGTGTCTATGTCGATGTTCTATGTTGCATGTATGCACTAGTTCATTCTTAGCTTCACGTTCGTCAGTTTTGTTATTTTGTTAGTTTGTTAAAGTGGTTTCGTTTTGTGGTTGTTCTCTTCTAAATAAAAGAAGATGTTCTTTTCACACGCTGCGCCTTGGTCCTCACTCTCTACCTTTGACGATCGTGACATGTATTTATATCAGGTCAGATGTAATGATAAATGTATTTATATCAGGTCAGATGTAATGATAATATATTTATCACCAACAGCACCATATCACCAGGTAACATTCTGACTGTGTTGTCTATCACCAGCAGCACCATATCACCAGGTAACATTCTGACTGTGTTGTCTATCACCAGCAGCACCATATCACCAGGTAACATTCTGACTGTGTTGTCTATAACTAGCAGCACCATATCACCAGGTAACATTCTGACTGTGTTGTCTATCACCAGCAGCACCATATCACCAGGTAACATTCTGACTGTGTTGTCTATAACTAGCAGCACCATATCACCAGGTAACATTCTGACTGTGTTGTCTATCACCAACAGCACCATATCACCAGGTAACATTCTGACTGTGTTGTCTATCACCAACAGCACCATATCACCAGGTAACATTCTGACTGTGTTGTCTATAACTAGCAGCACCATATCACCAGGTAACATTCTGACTGTGTTGTCTATCACCAACAGCACCATATCACCAGGTAACATTCTGACTGTGTTGTCTATAACTAGCAGCACCATATCACCAGGTAACATTCTGACTGTGTTGTCTATCACCAACAGCACCATATCACCAGGTAACATTCTGACTGTGTTGTCTATAACTAGCAGCACCATATCACCAGGTAACATTCTGACTGTGTTGTCTATCACCAACAGCACCATATCACCAGGTAACATTGTGACTGTGTTGTCTATAACTAGCAGCACCATATCACCAGGTAACATTGTGACTGTGTTAATGTACTTGGTGAATAAAGTTGACTCTTTGTCTGAAAGCGTACAGTACCTCTCTGAGTCTCGCCAGGACCACTTCAAGGTATTCCAGGTCGTCCACCTTGGCGGTGATGGCGTCCAGGTTGTCAACGACTGTCTTGGCCGACAGGCAGCAGTTGAACTTGGTCACGGTCTCGTAGTTAAAAGGGAACGAACTCTCACTGATCGTCACCTGAGTGATATTTCCCACTGTGCATTCACTCACTGGGATAGGGAGGAGAATACTGTTATTCACTCACTACAGACAGACAGACAGACAGACAGACAGACAGACAGACAGACAGACAGACAGACAGACAGACAGACAGACAGACAGACAGACAGACAGACAGACAGACAGACAGTTATTCCCTCTTCAACAGGAGGTGGGAGGACAGACAGACAGACAGACAGACAGACAGACAGACAGTTATTCCCTCTTCAACAGGAGGTGGGAGGACAGACAGACAGACAGACAGACAGACAGACAGACAGACAGACAGACAGACAGACAGACAGTTATTCCCTCTTCAACAGGAGGTGGGAGGACAGACAGACAGACAGACAGACAGTTATTCCCTCTTTAACAGGAGGAGGGAGGACAGACAGGCAGGCAGGCAGGCAGACAGACAGACAGACAGACAGACAGACAGTAATGGTATATTAGTGCAGGGTGGACACACCTATGGAGCGTTTGGACTGTGATTGGTCGATGATGGACTGTCTGATAGCCTTCTTCATCCTCCTCCTCTTCTGTCTGGACGTTCCGTTCTTCCTCAACACCTTCAGGAATGACTGTAGGAACTGGCCCTTTACTTTCTGGAGAACAACAGAGCACAGCCTGTAAACACACACACACACACACACACACACACACACACACACACACACACACACACACACACACACACACACACACACTGACAAAGCATGCACATTCACACACACACACACACACACTCACAAAGCATGCACACACACACACAAACACACACACACACACTCACAAAGCATGCACACACACACACACAAAGCATGCACATTCACACACACACACGCACACACGCACACACACACGCACACACACACACACACACACACACACACACACACACACACACACACACACACACACACACACACACACACACACACACACACACACACACACATACACTCACACAGCATGCACACACACACACACACACACACACACACACACACACACACACACACACACACACAGCATGCACACACACACAGCATGCACACACACACAGCCTGTAAACACGCACACACACACACACACACAGCATGCACGCACACGGCCAGGTGTAGTGGTTTGTGACCTTAGAGAAGTTCCTGTAGAAGGAGGATGTCAGGTAGAGAGGTAGAATGCCCAGGTTGTCCAGGGTCTCTCTGTTCCAGGTAGCTGGGAGTCTGGAGAAACACACAGTACAGACTCAACTATACTGTTGACAGGAAACTCACACAGTACAGACTCAACTATACTGTTGACAGGAAACTCACACAGTACAGACTCAACTATACTGTTGACAGGGCAAAAGTACACGCACATCAGTGTATCTGACATAGAATGTTTACATTTCAGGGCCCAGTCAGTTTCAGACCAGTCAGTCAGTTTCAGACCAGTCAGTCAGTTTCAGACCAGTAAGTCAGTCAGTCAGTTTCAGACCAATCAGTCAGTCAGTTAGTTTCAGACCAGTCAGTCAGTCAGTCAGTTTCAGACCAGTCAGTCAGTTTCAGCCCAGTCAGTTTCAGCCCAGTCAGTCAGTCAGTTTCAGCCCAGTCAGTCAGTCAGTTTCAGACCAGTCAGTCAGTCAGTTTCAGCCCAGTCAGTCAGTCAGTTCCAGACCAGTCAGTCAGTCAGTTTCAGACCAGTCAGTCAGTCAGTTTCAGACCAGTCAGTCAGTCAGTCAGTTTCAGACCAGTCAGTCAGTTTCAGACCAGTCAGTCAGTTTCAGCCCAGTCAGTCAGTCAGTTTCATACCAGTCAGTTTCAGCCCAGTCATCAGTTAGTTTCAGACCAGTCAGTCAGTCAGTCAGTTTCAGACCAGTCAGTCAGTCAGTCAGTTTCAGACCAGTCAGTTTCAGACCAGTCAGTCAGTCAGTTTCAGACCAGTCAGTCAGTTTCAGACCAGTCAGTCAGTCAGTCAGTTTCAGACCAGTCAGTCAGTTAGTTTCAGCCCAGTCAGTCAGTCAGTTTCAGCCCAGTCAATCAGTCAGTTTCAGACCAGTCAGTCAGTCAGTCAGTTTCAGACCAGTCAGTCAGTCAGTCAGTCAGTTTCAGACCAGTCAGTCAGTCAGTTTCAGACCAGTCAGTCAGTCAGTTTCAGACCAGTCAGTCAGTCAGTCAGTTTCAGACCAGTCAGTCATTCAGTTTCAGACCAGTCAGTCAGTTTCAGACCAGTCAGTCAGTCAGTTTCAGACCAGTCAGTCAGTTTCAGACCAGTCAGTCAGTCAGTCAGTTTCAGACCAGTCAGTCAGTTTCAGACCAGTCAGTCAGTCAGTTTCAGCCCAGTCAGTCAGTCAGTCAGTTTCAGCCCAGTCAGTCAGTCAGTCAGTCTCAGACCAGTCAGTCAGTTAGTTTCAGCCCAGTCAGTCAGTCAGTTTCAGCCCAGTCAGTCAGTCAGTTTCAGCCCAGTCAGTCAGTCAGTTTCAGCCCAGTCAGTCAGTCAGTTTCAGACCAGTCAGTCAGTCAGTTTCAGACCAGTCAGTCAGCCAGTTTCAGACCAGTCAGTCAGTCAGTCAGTCAGTCAGGTTCAGTCAGTCAGTCAGTTTCAGACCAGGCAGTCAGTTTCAGACCAGTCAGTCAGTCAGTCAGTTTCAGACCAGTCAGTCAGTCAGTTTCAGACCAGTCAGTCAGTTTCAGACCAGTCAGTCAGTCAGTTTCAGACCAGTCAGTCAGTCAGTTTCAGACCAGTCAGTCAGTCAGTCAGTCAGTTTCAGACCAGTCAGTCAGTCAGTTTCAGACCAGTCAGTCAGTCAGTTTCAGACTAGTCAGTCAGTCAGTTAGTTTCAGACCAGTCAGTCAGTCAGTCAGTCAGATGCGTTTGTTTATTTCCATGTTTCCATGTTGACTTACCCATACTGTGTTTTCCCAGACGTCAACAGCGTTTCTATGGCAGCCACCTGTTCGTCTGTGAGGTCATTACAGTTCTGTAGTTTCTGCAGGATGAGCTGGTCAGAGTTCTGGATGTAGGAACCGTCCAGAACACACACCATGTTACCTAGGACCTGCAGGTTGTCACTGCTCAGAACCGTGCCGCTGATACCCTGCAGGGACAGATGGACACGACACAGCACTGACATCACGACTTCCAGTCAGATCACATCAAATGTAAGTTCATATCATGAGCATTTATATATTGTCATTCTATATTGTCATTCTATATTGTCATTTATATATTGTCATTCTATACTGCCAGTGTATATTGTATATTGTAATTGTATATTGTCATTTATATATTGTCATTCTATGCTGCCATTTATATATTGTCATTCTATACTGCCATTCTATACTGTCATTTATATATTGTCATTATATACTGCCGTTCTATATTGTCATTCTATATTGCCATTCCATATTGTCATTCTATATTGTCATTCTATATTGTAACAGAGTTGACAGTTAAATAGACACAGTAAGATGAAAATGTAATAAATTCAGGTCCCGCTTTAAATTAAGTGCAGCTTATAAAGCCTTCATAAAGCTTCATAAAGCCTTCATAAAGCAATCATAAAGCCATCATAAAGCTTCATAAAGCCTTCATAAAGCTTCATTAACTTCATGTTTATATAATATTTCGACATAGTGGGTTATATCACATTTGACATTGGGGATTATGTCGCACAGTTATGCCACATTTACGAACCTTTTATAAAGTATGACATATGGTTAAAGATGCTTTGTAACACATTTATGTAGTTACTATAAAGGCATTATAAAAGGCTTTATGACGGCATTATAAGCTGAACTTAAAGCCGGTCCTAAATTGAAATACATTTAAAACAATACTCAGTAATCATGTGTGAAAATCATTGTATTTTCTAGAAACAAGAGAAAGGTTCCTCTACCTAAAAGGACAACAGGCTACAAGAGAAAGGTTCCTCTACCTTAAAGGACAACAGGCTACAAGAGAAAGGTTTCTCTACCTAAAAGGACAACAGGCTACAAGAGAAAGGTTCCTCTACCTAAAAGGACAACAGGCTACAAGAGAAAGGTTCCTCTACCTAAAAGGACAACAGGCTACAAGAGAAAGGTTTCTCTACCTAAAAGGACAACAGGCTACAAGAGAAAGGTTCCTCTACCTAAAAGGACAACAGGCTACAGGAGAAAGGTTCCTCTACCTAAAAGGACAACAGGCTACAAGAGAAAGGTTCCTCTACCTAAAAGGACAACAGGCTACAGGAGAAAGGTTCCTCTACCTAAAAGGACAACAGGCTACAAGAGAAAGGTTCCTCTACCTAAAAGGACAACAGGCTACAAGAGAAAGGTTCCTCTACCTAAAAGGACAACAGGCTACAAGAGAAAGGTTCCTCTACCTAAAAGGACAACAGGCTACAAGAGAAAGGTTCCTCTACCTAAAAGGACAACAGGCTACAAGAGAAAGGTTCCTCTACCTAAAAGGACAACAGGCTACAAGAGAAAGGTTCCTCTACCTAAAAGGACAACAGGCTACAAGAGAAAGGTTCCTCTACCTAAAAGGACAACAGGCTACAAGAGAAAGGTTTCTCTACCTAAAAGGACAACAGGCTACAAGAGAAAGGTTCCTCTACCTAAAAGGACAACAGGCTACAAGAGAAAGGTTCCTCTACCTAAAAGGACAACAGGCTACAAGAGAAAGGTTTCTCTACCTAAAAGGACAACAGGCTACAAGAGAAAGGTTTCTCTACCTAAAAGGACAACAGGCTACAAGAGAAAGGTTCCTCTACCTAAAAGGACAACAGGCTACAAGAGAAAGGTTCCTCTACCTAAAAGGACAACAGGCTACAAGAGAAGATGGATCCTGGGCAGGAACATTTCTCCATCTGCTGTGTCTCGGAACTCCAGTTTAGCTCTAGAGTTGATCTCATCTATTTTCTATCTGTGACAGAGAAGCTTGGCCCCTTTAAAACAATATGGGGTGGCAGCGTAGCCTAGTGGTTAGAGCGTTGGACCAGTAACCCAAAGGTTGCTGGATCGAATCCCCGAGCTGACAAGGTAAAAAACATCTGTCGTTCTGCTTCCCCGGTAGGCTGGCGTTGTAAATAACAATTTGTTGTTACAACTTCTCATGGCTGGGGGGCAGTATTGAGTAGCTTGGATAAATAAGGTGCCCAGAGTAAACTGCCTGCTACTCAGGCCCAGAAGCTAAGATACGCATATTATTAGTAGATTTGGATAGAAAACACTCTGAAGTTTCTAAAACTGTTTCAATGAACCAGTGTGGTTCCAAGCCGGGTCATAGCACCATCTCTGCTGCAACCTTGGTATTAAATGATGTGGTAAAAAGTATGGATAAGGAGAAGCACAGTTCTGTCCTGTTTATTGACCTATGGGAGGCCTTCGAGACAGTTGACCACTTGTTACTAATTGTCTTAAGTCGTCAAGCATCATGTGATTGTCCATTTTTTGTTCTCTGCATTTTTTTTTTACACACACGTGTATGCAGATGACACTGTTGCTATTGCCCCCAGGGTTAACCAGGCTCTTTCAGATGCCACTGTTGCTATTGCCCCCAGGGTTAACCAGGCTCTTTCAGATGCCACTGTTGCTATGGCCCCCAGGGTTAACCAGACTCTTTCAGATGCCACTGTTGCTATGGCCCCCAGGGTTAACCAGGCTCTTTCAGATGACACTGCTGCTATGGCCCCCAGGGTTAACCAGGCTCTTTCAGATGACACTGCTGTTATTGCCCCCAGGGTTAACCAGGCTCTTTCAGATGCCACTGTTGTTATTGCCCCCAGGGTTAACCAGGCTCTTTCAGATGCCACTGTTGCTATGGCCCCCAATGTTAACCAGGCTCTTTCAGATGACACTGTTGCTATGGCCCCCAGGGTTAACCAGGCTCTTTCAGATGCCACTGTTGCTATGGCCCCCAATGTTAACCAGGCTCTTTCAGATGACACTGTTGCTATGGCCCCCAGGGTTAACCAGGCTCATTCAGATGCCACTGTTGCTATGGCCCCCAATGTTAACCAGGCTCTTTCAGATGCCACTGTTGCTATGGCCCCCAGGGTTAACCAGGTTCTTTCAGATGCCACTGTTGCTATGGCCCCCCAGGGTTAACCAGGCTCTTTCAGATGACACTGTTGCTATGGCCCCCAGGGTTAACCAGCCTCTTTCAGATGCCACTGTTGCTATGGCCCCCAGGGTTAACCAGGCTCTTTCAGATGACACTGTTGCTATGGCCCCCAGGGTTAACCAGCCTCTTTCAGATGACACTGTTGCTATGGCCCCCCAGGGTTAACCAGGCTCTTTCAGATGACACTGTTGCTATGGCCCCCAGGGTTAACCAGCCTCTTTCAGATGCCACTGTTGCTATGGTCCCCAGGGTTAACCAGCCTCTTTCAGATGACACTGTTGCTATGGCCCCCAGGGTTAACCAGGTTAATTCCAGAGCGTCGATCGGCCTTTACTGCCTTGCAGAAAGCAATGGATGGAGGATGTAGTTTTATAGTGTACTACTGAGACCAGAGACCGATGGGCCCAGTCAAAAGTAGTGCACTATTAAGGGAATAGGGCTGTCATTTGGACCACATCCATGTTGTGTGACAGTGTTGTGACTCACCAGGCAGGTCTTGGCATTGTTAACCAGGGCTGTGCGTTTGAAGCTGAGAGCGTCGGAGAACACGGAGAAGTCTGCGTCTCCCAGCTCCCTGAAGTAGTCCTTACAGGTGTCCTGAGAAACCTTACTGTAGCTGCAGTAAGGTATACAATATAACACATTTATATTCATACAATAAAACACATTTATATATAAATGAACAAATACATCTGGCTTTATTAATCAGTAACTTAATAAACCAGGTTTATTAATCAGTAACTCAATAAACCATTTTTATTCATCAGTAACTGAATTAGACAGGCCGTTTTATTCATCAGTAACTTAAATAGCCAGTTTTATTCATCAATAACTTAATTTTCCAATTTTATTAATCAGTAACTTAATAAACCAGTTTTATTCAACAGTAACTTAATAAACCAGTTTTATTCATCAGTAACTTAATTAACCAGTTTTATTCATCAGTAACTTCATTAACCAGTTTTATTCATCAGTAACTTCATTAACCCGTTTTATTCATCAGTAACTTCATTAACCCGTTTTATTAATCAGTAACTTCATTAACCCGTTTTATTCATCAGTAACCAAAATAGTTTTATTAATCAGTAACTTAATTAACCAGTTTTATTCATCAGTAACTGAATTAGACAGGAAGTTTTATTCATCAGTAACTTAAATAGCCAGTTTTATTAATGAATAACTAAATTTTCCAATTTTATTAATCAGTAACTTAATAAACCAGTTTTATTCAACAGTAACTTAATAAACCAGTTTTATTAAATCAGTAACTTAATAAACCAGTTTTATTCAACAGTAACTTAAATAACCAGTTTTATTAATCAATAACTTAATCAACCAGTTTTAAACTCAGTAACTTAAATAACCAGTTGTATTCATCAGTAACTTAAATAGTTTTATCAATCAGTAACTTAATTAACCAGTTTTATTCAGCAGTAACTTAATTAACCAGTTGTATTCAGCAGTAAACAGAGAGAGAGATGGAATGTCCAACAGTATTTGCTTTGATTCATTTATTGATTAGTTTATTGGTTGATTAGTTGATTGGTTAATGTATTTATTGGTTGATTAGTTGATTGGTTAATGTATTTATTGGTTGATTGGTTGATTGGTTAATGTATTTATTGGTTGATTGGTTGATTGGTTAATGTATTTATTGGTTGATTGGTTAATGTATTTATTGGTTGATTGCTTGAGTGGTTAATTGATTTATTGGTTGATTGGTTAATTTATTGATTGGTTGATTGGTTGATTGGCTGATTGATTAATGTATTTATTGGTTGATTGTTTAATTAATTTATTGGTTGATTGGTTGATTGGTAAATTTATGTATTGGTTGATTGGTTGATTGGTTGAATGAATGTATGACGGTACTCACTCGTAGTAAAGCAGCATGTCAGGAGGATAGAGGTTGTAGCTGGTGACGTCTGTCTCTTCCTTGATGTAGTTGTACATGCAGGTCAACTGTGGGTCACAAAAACATGTAATCATATTATTATTATGATTATTTATCAAATTAATAATCCCTTGCATAGTGACTTCTCAAACAACTGTTGGAATCCAACAATACCGACCTCAGTAACCACAACAACAGCTGGTATTAAGCTTGATGATGAGAGGCTGACCTGTAGCTCTTTGAGTACGACAACAACAACAAAAGCTGGTATTAAGCTTGGTGATGAGAGGCTGACCTGTAGCTCTTTGAGTACGACAACAACAGCTGGTATTAAGCTTGGTGATGAGAGGCTGACCTGTAGCTCTTTGAGTACAACAACAACAGCAACAGCTGGTATTAAGCTTGGTGATGAGAGGCTGACCTGTAGCTCTTTGAGTACGACAACAACAGCTGGTATTAAGCTTGGTGATGAGAGGCTGACCTGTAGCTCTTTGAGTACGACAACAACAACAGCTGGTATTAAGCTTGGTGGTGAGAGGCTGACCTGTAGCTCTTTGAGTACGACAACAACAACAGCTGGTATTAAGCTTGGTGATGAGAGGCTGACCTGTAGCTCTTTGAGTACGACAACAACAGCTGGTATTAAGCTTGGTGGTGAGAGGCTGACCTGTAGCTCTTTGAGTACGACAACAACAACAACAACAGCTGGTATTAAGCTTGGTGATGAGAGGCTGACCTGTAGCTCTTTGAGTACGACAACAACAGCTGGTATTAAGCTTGGTGATGAGAGGCTGACCTGTAGCTCTTTGAGTACGACAACAACAACAACAACAGCTGGTATTAAGCTTGGTGATGAGAGGCTGACCTGTAGCTCTTTGAGTACAACAACAACACCAACAGCTGGTATTAAGCTTGGTGATGAGAGGCTGACCTGTAGCTCTTTGAGTACGACAACCACAACAACAGCAGGTATTAAGCTTGGTGATGAGAGGCTGATCTGTGTCTCTTTGAGTACAACAACAACAACAACAGCTGGTATTAAGCTTGATGATGAGAGGCTGACCTGTAGCTCTTTGAGTACGACAACAACAGCTGGTATTAAGCTTGGTGATGAGAGGCTGACCTGTAGCTCTTTGAGTACGACAACAACAGCAACAACAGCTGGTATCTGACCTGAGTCTCTCTCAGTGCGACCCTGTTGCTGCCCTTCCTCCTGCAGGCCTTGACCAGGTTCTTGATCTTGGTTGTGTTCATACTGGTCACTCTGGTGCAGGTGAAGCCCTGGAGCACGCTGGAGGACATACTGGGGACACACACATACGCACACACACACGCACGCACGCACGCACGCACGCACGCACGCACGCACCACACACACACACACACACACACACACACACACACACACACACACACACACACACACACACACACACACACACACACACACACACAATCATTGAAAATAAATAACCATTAAACTGAGAGAAATTGAACAGAGACCACACACAATCAAAAAAAATGAATTACATAATTATATATATTTTTTATATAGACACAATAACCCATAATGACAAAGCAAAAGCAGGTTATTAGACATTTTTGCAAATGTATTACAAATACAAAACAGAAATACCGTATTTACATAAGTATTCAGACCCTTTGCTATGAGACTCGAAAATGAGCTCAGGTGCATCCTGTTTCCATTGATCCTCCTTGAGATGTTTCTACAACTTGATTGGAGTCCACCTGTGGTAAATTCAATTGATTGAATATGATTTGGGAAGGCACACCTGTCTATATAAGGTCCCAGTAGACAGTGCATGTCAGAGCAAAAACCAATCCATGAGTTCGAAGGAATTGCCCGTAGAGCTCCGAGACAGGATTGTGTCGAGGCATAGATCTGGGGAAGGGTACCAAAAAATTTCTGTAGCATTGAAGGCCGCCGAGAACACAGTGGCCTCCATCACTTTTATATGGAAGAAGTTTGGAGCCACCAAGACTCTTCCTAGAGCTGTCCGCCTGGCCAAACTGAGCAATTGGGGGAGAAGAGCCTTGGTCTGGGAGGTGACCAAGCTTTGACAACGCTCCAGAGTTCCTCTGTGGAGATGGGAGAATCTTCCAGAAGGAAAACCATTTCTCTAGCACTCCACCAATCAGGACTTTATGACAGATTGGCCAGACGGAAGCCACTCCTCAGTAAAAGGCACATGACAGCCCACTTGGAGTTTGCCAAAAGGTACCTAAAAGACTCTCAGACCATAAGAAACAAGATTCTCTGGTTTGATAAAACCAAGATTGAACTCTTTGGCCTAAATGCCAAGCGTCACATCTGGAGGAAGCCTGGTACCGTCCTTATGGTGAAGCATTGTGCTGGCAGCATCATGCTGTGGGGATGTTTTTCAGTGACAGGAACTGGGAGACTAGTCAGGGACGAGGGAAAGACGAACGGAGCAAAGTACAGAGAGATCTTTGATGAAAACCTACTCCAGAGCGCTCAGGACCTCAGATTGGGGCGAGGGTTCACCTTCCAACAGGACAACGACCCTAAGCACACAGCCAAGACAACGCAGGAGTGGCTTTGGGACAAGTCTCTGAATGTCCTTGAGTGGCCCAGCCAGAGCCCAGACTTGAACTCGATCTAACATCTCAGGAGAGACCTGAAAATAGCTGTGCAGTTACGCTCCCCATCCAACCTGACAGAGCTTGAGAGGATCTGCAGAGAAGAATGGGAGAAACTCCCCAAATACAGGTGTGACAAACTTGTAGCGTCATACCCAATAGGACTCGAGGCTGTAATCGCTGCCAAAGGTGTTTCAACAAAGTAGTGAGTAAAGGGTCTGAATACTTATGTAAATACTTTCCGTATGCACTGTATATATATACTGTACATCACAATGTGCAGATGTTTTCAGACTCACTTGTCGGAGTTGTCAATTCCTAGAGCCACTGTGTCAAAGAACAACACAGCCTGAAAATAAAAGAACAGTATTATAGTTTCTTAAATTCACTGTGTGTGTTCAATGTGTGTGTTCACTGTGTGTGTTCAATGTGTGTGTTCACTGTGTGTGTTCAATGTGTGTGTTCAATGTGTGTGTTCACTGTGTGTGTTCAATGTGTGTGTTCACTGTGTGTGTTCAACGTGTGTGTTCACTGTGTGTGTTCAACGTGTGTGTTCAACGTGTGTGTTCACTGTGTGTGTTCAACGTGTGTGTTCACTGTGTGTGTTCACTGTGTGTGTTCAACGTGTGTGTTCACTGTGTGTGTTCACTGTGTGTGTTCAACGTGTGTGTTCACTGTGTGTGTGTGTTCACTGTGTGTGTGTGTGTGTGTTCACTGTGTGTGTGTGTGTGTGTGTGTGTGTGTGTGTGTGTGTGTGTGTGTGTGTGTGTGTGTGTGTGTGTGTGTGTGTGTGTGTGTGTGTGTGTGTGTGTGTGTTCACTGTGTGTTCACTGTGTGCTCCCTGTATGTTTGTGTTTGTGTGTGTTCACTTTCTGGTCACTGTGTGTGTCTATTCACTGTGTTTGTTCACTGTGTGTGTGTGTGTGTGTTCACTGTGTGTGTGTGTGTGTGTGTGTGTGTTCACTGTGTGTGTGTTCACTGTGTGTTCACTGTGTGTGTGTGTGTTCACTGTGTGTGTGTGTGTGTGTGTGTGTGTGTGTGTGTGTTCGCTGTGTGTGTGTGTGTGTGTTCACTGTGTGTTCACTGTGTGTGTTCACTGTGTGTGTTCACTGTGTGTGTGTGTTCACTGTATGTGTGTTCACTGTGTGTGTGTTCACTGTGTGTGTGTGTTCACTGTGTGTGTGTGTGTCCACTGTGTGTTCACTGTGTGTGTGTGTGTTCACTATGTGTTCACTGTGTGTTCACTGTGTATGTGTGTTCACTATGTGTGTGTGTGTGTGTGTTCACTGTGTGTGTGTGTGTTCACTGTGTGTGTGTGTTCACTGTGTGTGTGTTCACTGTGTGTGTGTGTTCACTGTGTGTGTGTGTGTGTGTGTGTGTGTGTGATCACTGTGTGTGTGTGTTCACTGTGTGTGTGTGTTCACAGTGTATGTGTGTTCACTGTGTGTGTGTGTGTGTGTGTTCACTGTGTGTGTGTGTGTGTGTTCACTGTGTGTGTGTGTGTGTGTGTGTGTGTGTGTGTGTGTGTGTGTGTGTGTGTGTGTGTGTGTGTGTGTGTGTCTGTTCACTGTGTGTGTGTGTGTTCACTGTGTGTGTGTGTGTGTGTGTGTGTGTGTGTTCATATTGTGTGTGTGTTCATATTGTGTGTGTGTTCACAGTGTGTGTGTGTTCACAGTGTGTGTGTGTTGTCTGGGTGTGTGTTCACTGAGTGTGTGTGTGTGTGTTCACAATGTGTGTGTGTTCACAGTGTGTGTGTGTGTGTGTGTGTGTGTGTGTGTGTGTGTGTGTTTTCTGGGTGTGTCTGCGTGTACATGTGTGATCCCCGTCACCTGTTCGTGTCTCCATGTCTTCCTGTTCAGTTTCTCTACCACCACACTGCTCTGAGAGAAGCCCTGCAGCAGAGACCTGGGGATCTCAGTGGCCATGCTGTCTGGGACGTTCTGGATAATACTGTCTGGGTCAGGGTTCACTGTGATCAACTGTATGGGGAGAAGAGACAAAATATTAATCAATCAGTCAACTGTATGGGGAGAAGAGACAAAATATTCATCAATCTGTCAACTGTATGGGGAGAACATACACCATATTAATCAATCTGTCACCTGTATGGGGAGAACAGACACCATATTAATCAATCTGTCACCTGTATGGGGAGAACAGACACCATATTAATCAATCAGTCACCTGTATGGGGAGAAGAGACACCATATTAATCAATCTGTCACCTGTATGGGGAGAAGAGACAAAATATTAATCAATCAGTCACCTGTATGGGGAGAACAGACACCATATTAATCAATCTGTCAACTGTATGGGGAGAAGAGACACCATATTAATCAATCAGTCAACTGTATGGGGAGAAGAGACAAAATATTAATCAATCAGTCACCTGTATGGGGAGAACAGACACCATATTAATCAATCTGTCACCTGTATGGGGAGAACAGACACCATATTAATCAATCAGTCAACTGTATGGGGAGAACAGACACCATATTAATCAATCAGTCAACTGTATGGGGAGAAGAGACACCATATTAATCAATCTGTCAACTGTATGGGGAGAACAGACACCATATTAATCAATCAGTCAACTGTATGGGGAGAAGAGACACCATATTAATCAATCAGTCAACTGTATGGGGAAAACAGACACCATATTAATCAATCAGTCAACTGTATGGGGAGAACAGACACCATATTAATCAATCAGTCAACTGTATGGGGAGAAGAGACCCCATATTAATCAATCAGTCAACTGTATGGGGAGAATAGACACCATATTAATCAATCTGTCAACTGTATGGGGAGAAGAGACACCATATTAATCAATCAGTCAACTGTATGGGGAGAACAGACACCATATTAATCAATCTGTCAACTGTATGGGGAGAAGAGACACCATATTAATCAATCAGTCACCTGTATGGGGAGAATAGACACCATATTAATCAATCTGTCAACTGTATGGGGAGAACAGACACCATATTAATCAACCAGTCAACTGATCAGTTTGTCGGTCAAACATCCATCCATATTACAAGCATTCAGCTAAGAAATGTTTATCACTGCTATAGAATTAACTGGAAATACTCAATAGTTTTCATAGTAGGAACCAAAAGGTTAAGTGAGGAAGACTTTAACTTCGACACGGTACCTGAGTGACGAAAGTCTGGATTAAGATGGTCGGGGCGGTCTGCATGTATGTTATGAATGTGGGATTCTGGGACGCGTAGAGGAGTTCCGTGCCGTTGATGCTGCCTAAGGTTGCCGAGGGAACACCGATCACCAGGGAACCCAGCGCTGTCAAGGTGGACGCGCTGTTGATCTGACAGGAAGAAGAGATGAAAACGACAACACGGATGAGTAAATGAAACAACGGAAGGAAGGAAATGTAATCTGATGAAAATTAAGAAAATGGTGAATGACTATAGAATAATGATTAAAGTACAAATTCTATGATATTATCAAAATACAGCACAGCCTGCTGTGGTGGTACCAGCAACAACAACCAGTACTAGGTTATTAACTAACTACCAGCAACAACAACCAGTACTAGGTGATTAACTAACTACCACAACAACAACCAGTACTAGGTGATTGACTAACTACCAGCAAATACAACCAGTACTAGGTGATAAACTAACTACCAGCAAATACAACCAGTACTAGGTGATAAACTAACTACCACAACAACAACCAGTACTAGGTGATAAACTAACTACCACAACAACAACCAGTACTAGGTGATAAACTAACTACCACAACAACAACCAGTACTAGGTGATTAACTAACTACCACAACAACAACCAGTACTAGGTGATTAACTAACTACCACAACCAGTACTAGGTGATAAACTAACTACCACAACAACAACCAGTACTAGGTAATTAACTAACTACCACAACAACAACCAGTACTAGGTGATAAACTAACTACCACAACAACAACCAGTACTAGGTGATTAACTAACTACCACAACAACAACCAGTACTAGGTGATTAACTAACTACCAGCAACAACAACCAGTACTAGGTGATTAACTAACTACCACAACAACAACCAGTACTAGGTGATTAACTAACTACCACAACAACAACCAGTACTAGGTGATAAACTAACTACCACAACAACAACCAGTACTAGGTGAGTAACTAACTACCACAACAACAACTAGTACTAGGTGATTAACTAACTACCACAACAACAACCAGTACTAGGTGATTAACTAACTACCACAACAACAACCAGTACTAGGTGATTAACTAACTACCACAACAACAACCAGTACTAGGTGATTAACTAACTACCACAACAACAACCAGTACTAGTTGATTAACTAACTACCACAACAACAACCAGTACTAGGTGATAAACTAACTACCACAACAACAACCAGTACTAGGTGATTAACTAACTACCAGCAACAACAACCAGTACTAGGTGAGTAACTAACTACCAGCAACAACAACCAGTACTAGGTGATTAACTAACTACCAGCAACAACAACCAGTACTAGGTGATTAACTAACTACCACAACAACAACCAGTACTAGGTGATAAACTAACTACCAGCAAATACAACCAGTACTAGGTGATTAACTAACTACCACAACCAGTACTAGGTGATAAACTAACTACCACAACAACAACCAGTACTAGGTGATAAACTAACTACCACAACAACAACCAGTACTAGGTGATTAACTAACTACCAGCAACAACAACCAGTACTAGGTGATAAACTAACTACCACAACAACAACTAGTACTAGGTGATAAACTAACTACCACAACAACAACTAGTACTAGGTGATTAACTAACTACCACAACAACCAGTACTAGGTGATTAACTAACTACCAGCAACAACAACCAGTACTAGGTGATTAACTAACTACCACAACAACAACCAGTACTAGGTGATTAACTAACTACCAGCAACAACAACCAGTACTAGGTGATAAACTAACTACCACAACAACAACTAGTACTAGGTGATTAACTAACTACCACAACAACAACCAGTACTAGGTGATTAACTACCTGTTGATGGAATTTATATGTTTAAATGAATGACTAGAATATTCCACCCTGAAACAATATAATTGTATGAAATTGATTAGAATAATAAAATTATTATTAATGATGTGTGTAGTTTTAGTCAGAATTAGGGAAAAACAATATATCTGTACAATATATATTTATAGTATCTTAAACACAGACTGTCTGAGCAAAATTTGGTGCCGACCTTGCTAGGGGCCTCTGGGAGATTTGGGAGAGGGCAGGGAGTACTTCTCACGGTCTCCCTAATCTTTGTCGGCTGGGTATTGATAAAGTATGTGTGTAGGATACCTACTG